>NC_058080.1:423601498-423692945 GCF_014858855.1 Bufo gargarizans | reverse complement strand
GACACTGTTATGGTGGATCTGTGGATTGGATGACGGACGCTGTTCTGGGGGATCTGTGGATGACGGATGCTGTTATGGGGGGATCTGTGGATGACGGACACTTATGGGGGATCTGTGGATGACGGACACTGTTATGGGGGATCTGTGGATGACGGACACTGTTATGGGGGGATCTGTGGATGACGGACACTTATGGGGGGATCTGTGGATGACAGACACTGTTATGGGGGATCTGTGATGGACACTGTTATGAGGGGGCTTGCACTGTTACAGGGGGATCTGTGGCTGGCACTGTTACAGGGGGGATCTGTGGATGGGACTGTTATGGGGGATCTGTGGATGGCACTGTTATGGGGGATCTGTGGATGGCACTGTTATGGGGGATCTGTGGATGGTACTGTTAGAGGGGGGATCTGTGGGTGGCACTGTTATATATGTGCCATACACAGACCCCCCAGCCCATAACAGTGCCATCCACAGACTCCCCTAGCCTATAACTGTGCCATCCACAGATGTCCCCCATAAAAATGTCATCCACAGATCCCCCGCCCGCCGCTCCAGTATACTAATATAAAATGTCTTATTCAATTAATAGTTATTAAACATGCCCCCCAACTCCTAATAATACCGTACATCCTAACCGCTTTAGTAGAATGCCGGCAGGTAGGCCGGGCGGGCCGCCTGCTTCATTCATAAAGTAGGCGGCGCAGGCACGTGACATCAGGGAGTTACGCTGCCGCCCGCCCGGCCTGCCTGCCGGCATTCTACTAAAGAGGTTAGGATGTACGGTACTATTAGGAGTTGGGGGGCATGTTTAATAACTATTAATTAATTAAGACATTTTATATTAGTATACTGGAGCGGCGGGGCTATAGTACACTGACTGCACCGCCCCGCCGCTATTGCCGGCCACCAGTTCCTCCTCCCAGTCCCTCCCCCGCTCGCTCGTACATCGCAGCTTGCGATGTAAAACTGCCAGCATTCGTCCCATAAGACGCAGGGGCATTTTCCCCCCATTTTGGGGGGAGAAAAAGTGCGTCTTATAGGGCGAAAAATACGGTATATAAATAAATTAGAACATGCCCTGACACGTCTGTGAAGGTCGCAGAAAGTCAAGCTATTTTTAAAACTTAAATGAGTTGTAGCCTGAATATACCATATTAGTGCTTGTCAGCTGAAAAAGGGCGTCGCCACCTGTCACTTTGAGTTTGACGAGAACACCCTCTCCTTACTACTGACCAGCTCTATAGAGAGTCTGTGAGACCATCTAGATTCTGTCTCCTGCAGCGAGAAAATAGAGCGTGCTATAGGAACACATCTCTCCCCTCATTCTAGCGATTATGGAAGTCTTAATAAGTCCGTTAAAAATTTGCCTCGTGATAAATCTCCCCCAAGCTCTATTTAAAGACGAGCTGGTCTGTAGCTGGCCACCTGAGAAAGACCAAACCTACAGTAGCACTTCTGTGTATGAAAGCTAAAGAAGGACAACATTCACTTCTAAAACTTTAATTTTTTTTTTTATTTTTTTTTTCATTTTGATTTTTCTTTTCGGATTTACCAACCTATTAATGACAGTTTATCTGCACAGAACCGGCATTCCATTTTCTGCATTATTTCAAGCAATGTCCTAAAAATGAGAATGGAAATTAATTTTAAAGGGTGGATTTCATGAGTTTAACTCTCTTTAAATGGCCTGATTGATAGGCAGCATTTTCCCAGTCAACCTTAGTGTATAATCTCTAATGCATTCTCTTATCTCTATAGAACAAAAATAATTATCCATAATGTGGAAGGAGCACACCTATGTAATTAGCAAAAAAGTAATTAACAACTTTCATTGAAGTGCTGGGAGCGAGAATAAGATTATATACCATGACTCTGTCAATAGCTAATGAAGTTGTTAGGAGGAATGGAAATGTTATTTATGATCTCAGAACTCCAGTAAATGGTCTTAATTATGCTCCTACTTATCTTCCGTTCCTCTTACCACTGAATGCTCTATTTTTTCCTTTTTTTCTAGGACAGCACTACAGAAGCTGTTCACATTGGCAAAGTTACTTTTTAAAGCTTATATTGTACTCATTGACATAGAATATATGACTCTTTTGCTGACATTGTAATGTCTTGGAGTGATCACAAAAGGACTCTGCACTTGCTACAAAAGTGTGTGTGTAATATTTATTTTAAAATGTTATACTGGCCTTGACTTACAAATGGTATTCATATTGCAAGGTTATAAATCAAATGTAGTAATACACACTATACATATATATATATATATATATATATATATAAAATAAAAAATAAGAGTACCGCGGCACTTCCAATAAAGTGACATTTTATTCACTAATAGGTGCAAAATTTCCGTTCACTCCATGGAACCTTTTTCAGGCAGTGATAACAAACAATGGTGCCAGTGCAGATATATAAAGGAGTGCAGTAATCAATTAATCAGTTCATACAATTAGTGCAAAACAATCCATAAATATATATAAAACCATGATCTTGTTACATATACATGATTCAATATTATAAATGTATTCAAAGGTAAAAGGAAATTAGAGCAGCTCTCATCTGCCAGGAGACTCCAACCACAAGGATACGGACCGCTCCCTCAACCGGACTGGGAGCAATATATTAATAAGTAAAAGGAGGTTGTCCAGCCTTTTCTTGTGACATTCCAAAAGCACTTTATTTAATATCCAATACTAAAAACATCCAGGTACAGATTGCATCAGTCTACGCATTTCGGGCAGAAGAAAATGTTAGCCCTTACTCATAACCCCATGAGTAAGGGCTAATATTATAAATGTGTACAATCACCAAAATACAAATTTCATATGCAAGTGTAAACATATTCATTGTGATATAATTGCATAACTGTCCAAAATTGCATCATTGATATCCATCTGAATGTGATAGGTGCAGGTTAAAAACAAAATTAATAAATGAATAGGATAAGATCAACGAACCAGCATGGGGGAGGAACGGCATTTCACTCTGAAGAATGCGCATGCCCATGACCACACACCGGAACTGACGCGGCCTACTGTCAGCCGAACGCGGCACATCCGGCATGTAATGAAACGCAGAGTCATAACGTTTGTGCTGAGAGCCGAGGAGGGGAGGCTGGCCGCTCGAGATCACGCTACCACACATGGTCACTTGCCTGCAGCACGTCCATCCTTCCAACCGAAGCCACCAGCCCACATTGTAAACTCTGCGCAGCATGTCACATGGGGGAAGCACATGACCGCACAAGTCAAAGGGCATGGGCATGCTCCCAATGCTGCAAATAACCGCATATATGAAATATAATAATAGTGTGTCGCATGTATCCCACCAGCGAACTCAAATAGTAAAAATTCAAATAAAGAATACATAAGGGAGAGAAAGAGAAGCCAAGCCCAACATTATATTAAATTACCATGAAGAACGATATGACAGTCATCACATAGCAACTCCCTAGTTAAGGGAATGCACAAGCAAATCAACCTAGTAGACGGTTGATGTGCATATCGGTAACCCCCATATCAAAATAATACAAATTATAAAGTAAATGAGTGAATTAGGCCCAACCAAACTTATACACTTCCTGCGTGAAACGTACCAGTCTGATCAGTATTATTACAAGTGCACTCTTCCCCGTTACCACAGGGATACCAAAGCACTCGTGTAACTCACCATTTAAATGCAAAAATAAATACAATACGATGAACAATGATGGGCTCGTAACTCCATCATCCCCACAGTTGGAAATATCCCATATTATCTAAAGAATAAGGGAAACCATACAACACAACAATATATCAATCGCTTAAAGTACAGTATCTGTAGCTTTAAATCTGCAGAGTTGGAAAATTTATAAAGCTTGTATGATACAGAAAATTGTATATAGATCCACGCTGGCTCTGCCGATCTCATCAAATTTATAAATGCACTGCAAGTAAAAAAAGAGAGAAATAAAAATGAATCTCAAGAAAGCACCAAACAACAAGATAAAAGACAGACACTATCTCAATGCTAAAGTAGTGCAGATTAGGTTAGATCAAAATCCAAGGTTTATAATCCACATTTAACCCTCTTGGTTTGAGTGTATTCAGTTTAGAAATCCAATGGATCTCACATTTTTTAAGAGACAAGATTCTATTCCCTCCTCTACGGGAGACTGGGACATCAATGATCATGTATCTGAAGTCCCTCTCCTTATGTCCGCAATCCGTAAAATGTTTTTTTCAAATGGAGTACCGGTGTTGGTTACATCTTGTCTTAAAGTCGAAGGATGTCTCTCCTACGTATAACATTTAGCATGGACACCACAGAATATAGACAACAAAATTTGAATCACAAGTTAAGAAGTGTCTAATAGGACACCTATTGTCAGTAACCGGGTGGATAAAAAAAAATACCTTTTTGTATAAATTGGCAGTTAATATAGTTCAGACATGGAAAACAACCCATTTTTTGTGTGTATAGGACCATTTGTCCTTATTTTTTGGGGCGGCTGATATCTGTGTGAACAAGTCTATCCTTTAAGTTCTTCTGTCTCCTATATGAAAACAAGGGACTTGTTTTAAACTCATGGACATTTTCAGTAAATTTTTTGACTATCCTCTGTGTATGTTGTAACCAGCGGTATTTTTTTTAAAGATTTTTTAGGTGTTGATCTCCTCAATATATTCTCTATGCTCCTCAATATATTCTCTAAGTCTAGTACGGATTTAGGAAAGCCCCTATTCAAAGTTCTATCCAAAGTTGCATTCAGTTGCGATTCATCACTAACAATGCATTTTGCACGCAAAAACAGACTTAAAGGGAGTGTTTTTAACATCATATGAGGATGTGCATGGTATCTCTGTGCATTCAAAATGCCATCAATAGAATGCACCTGTGTTCGTTGTCCATAACATACTCCTGCCCATACCATAACCCCACCGCCACCATGGGACACTCGATCCACAACGTTGACGTCAGATAATTGCTCACCCACACAATGCCACACATGCTGTCTGCCATCTGCCCTGAACAGTGAAAACCGGGACTCACCCGTGAACAGAATGCCTCTCCAACGTGCCAGACGCCATCGAATGTGAGCATTTGCCCACTTAAGTCGGTTACAACGACAAACTACAGTCAGGTCCAGACCCCGATGAGGACATGCAGATGAGCTTCCCTGAGACGGTTTCTGACAGTTTGTGCAGAAATTCTTTGGTTATGCAAACCGATTGTTGCTGCAGCTGTCCGGGTGGCTGGTCTCAGACGATCATGGAGGTGAACATGCTGGATGAGGAGGTCCTGGGCTGGTGTGGTTACACGTGGTCTGCCTTTGTGAGGCCGGTTGGATGTACTGTCAAATTTTCAGAAACTCCTTTGGAGATGGCTTATGGTAGACATTCCTGCAGTCACCATGCCAATTGCACGCTCCCTCAAACGTTGTGACATCTGTGAGATTTTGCTGTGTGATCAAACTGCACATTTCAGAGTGGTCTTTTATTGTGGGCAGTCTATGGCACACCTGTGCATTATTCATGCTGTCTAATCAGCACCTTGATATGCCACACCAGTGAGGTGGAATGAATTATCTCGGCAAAGGAGAAGTGCTCACTAACACACGCATATATATATATATATATTGTTTAATAAATATATTTTATTAGAATGCAGATTGTTGAGTCTCAGTACCTACTCACATCAGGCCGTAAAGAAACAGAACGTTAAGAGGGAGGCAGGGCCAAGCGCCCCCAATAGCGTTTTACACTGATCTAGCCTCTCAAGTAAATGGGAACTGACCTTCAGTATGCTGGCATGGCCAGTATACAGATGATGGAGCCTGCTGCTTCATTCATTGTTATATCTCTTGCGCAGTTGCCACAAACTGCTGAATGGTGGGGGAGTCAGGTGTCGTTCGCCCACCGATCTGATATGGGTAACCTATCCAGAGTTCAAGACATCAATATCTAAAAGGTAGAAAACACCTTAGATTATTTAAAGGGATATCTTGCTCAATAAATACTTCTGTTCAGTTTTTACAAAGGAAAATGAAGGAAAAGGACCTCAGTTAGGAAAGAAGCCGAATGAATCTTTTGATGCATGTGTCTTTACAGAGGAAGAGGTTCTAAGTCAGCTGTCTAAAATTAATGCAAATAAGTCACAGGGGCCTGATAGGATACACCCAAAGCTATTAAAAGAGCTCAGCGTTGAACTAGCAAAAGCATTAACAGATTTATTTAACCCCTTCAAGACACAGCCTTATTTTACCTTAAGGACCAGGTCATTTTTTGCAAATCTGACCAGTGTCACTTTAAGTGCTGATAACGTTAAAACGCTTTGACTTATCCAGGCCGTTCTGAGATTGTTTTTTCGTCACATATTGTACTTCATGACACTGGAAAAATTAAGTCCCAAAATTAATTTTTTTTGCATAAAAAAATACCAAATTTACCCCAAATTTGGAAAAATTAGCAAATTTCTAAAGTTTCAGTTTCTCTACTTCTGTAATACATAGTAATACCCCCAAAAATTGTGATGACTTTACATTCCCCATATGTGTACTTCATGTTTGAATTATTTTGGGAATGATATTTTATTTTTTGGGGATGTTACAAGGCTTAGAAGTTTAGAAGCAAATCTTGAAATTTTTCAGAAATCCAATTTTTAGGGACCACTACAGGTCTGAAGTCACTTTGCGAGGCTTACATAATAGAAACCACCCAAAAATGACCCTATTCTATAAACTACACCCCTCAAGGTATTCAAAACTGATTTTACAAACTTTGTTAACCCTTTAGGTGTTGCACAAGAGTTATTGGCAAATGGGGATGAAATTTGAGAATTTCATTTTTTTGCCTAATTTTCCATTTTAACCAATTTTTTCCACTAACAAAGCAAGGGTTAACAGCCAAACAAGACTGTATCTTTATTGCCCTGACTCTGCCGTTTACAGAAACACCCCATATGTGGCCGTAAACTACTGTACGGCCACACAGCGGGGCGTAGAGTGAAAGGTGCGCCGTATGGTTTTTGGAAGGCAGGTTTTGCTGGACTGGTTTATTTACACCATGTGCCATTTGAAGCCCCCTGATGCACCCCTAGAGTAGAAACTCCCTAAAAGTGACCCCATCTAAGAAAGTACACCCCTCAAGGTATTCAAAACTGATTTTACAAACTTCGTTAACCCTTTAGGTGTTGCACAAGAGTTATTGGCAAATGGGGATGAAATTTGAGAATTTCATTTTTTTGCCTAATTTTCCATTTTAACCAATTTTTTCCACTAACAAAGCAAGGGTTAACAGCCAAACAAGACTGTATCTTTATTGCCCTGACTCTGCCGTTTACAGAAACACCCCATATGTGGCCGTAAACTACTGTACGGCCACACAGCGGGGCGTAGAGTGAAAGGTGCGCCAGTATGGTTTTTGGAAGGCAGGTTTTGCTGGACTGGTTTATTTACACCATGTCCCATTTGAAGCCCCCTGATGCACCCCCTAGAGTAGAAACTTCATAAAAGTGACCCCATCTAAGAAACTACACCCCTCAAGGTATTCAAAACTGATTTTACAAACTTCGTTAACCCTTTAGGTGTTGCACAAGAGTTATTGGCAAATGGGGATGAAATTTGAGAATTTAATTTTTTTGCCTAAGTTTTCCATTTTAACCAATTTTTTCCACTAACAAAGCAAGGGTTAACAGCCAAACAAGACTGTATCTTTATTGCCCTGACTCTGCCGTTTACAGAAACACCCTATATGTGGTCGTAAACTACTGTACGGCCACACAGCGGGGCGTAGAGTGAAAGGTGCGCCATATGGTTTTTGGAAGGCAGATTTTGCTGGACTGGTTTTTTGACACCATGTCCCATTTGAAGCCCCCCTGATGCACCCCTAGAGTAGAAACTCCAAAAAAGTGACCCCATTTTAGAAACTACGGGATAGGGTGGCAGTTTTGTTGGTACTAGTTTAGGGTACATATGATTTTTGGTTGCTCTATATTACACTTTTTGTGCGGCAAGGTAACAAGAAATAGCTTTTTTGGCATAGTTTTTTTTATTGTTATTTACAACATTCATCTGACAGGTTAGATCATGTGGTAATTTTATAGAGCAGGTTGTCACGGACGCGGCGATACCTAATATGTATACATTTTTTTTTATTTATGTAAGTTTTACACAATGATTTCATTTTTAAAACAAAATATTTTTTTAGTTTCTCCATAGTCTAAGAGCCATAGTTTTTACAGTTTTGGGGCGATTATCTTAAGTAGGGTCTCATTTTTTGCTGAGATGAGATGACGGTTTGATTGGCACTATGTTGGGGTGCATATGACTTTTTGATCGCTTGCTATTACACTTTTTGTGACGTAAGATGACAAAAATTGCTTTTTCTACACCGTTTTTATTTTTATTTTTTTACGGTGGTCACCTGAGGGGTTAGGTCATGTGATATTTTTATAGAGCCGGTCGATACGGACGTGGCAATACCTAATATGTATACTTTTTTTTATTTATATAAGTTTTACACAATGATTTCATTTTTGAAACAAAAAAAATGATGTTTTAGTGTTTCCATAGTCTAAGAGCCATAGTTTTTTCAGTTTTTGGGCGATTATCTTAAGTAGGGTCTCATTTTTTGCGGGATGAGATGACGGTTTGATTGTTACAATTTTGGCAGTACATGCGACTTTTTTGATCACTTTTATTACCTTTTTTGGGGAAGTAAGGTGGGCAAAATTTCAATTTCATCATAGTTTTTTATTTTTTATTTTTATGGCGTTCACCGTTCGGGAAAAGTAACATGACCGTTTTATAGATCAGGTCGTTACGGACGCGGCGATACCAAACATGTGTAGGGAATTTTATTTTTCTCATGTTTAATCAGTGATAAATGTGTTTTTTGATTTTTACTTTTTTTTCACTTTTTTCACTTTTTTTTTGACCCAGACCCACTTGGTTCTTGAAGATCCAGTGGGTCTGATGTCTGTATAATACAGTACAGTACAATATATATTGCATTGTACTATATTTTACTTACACTGAACAGATCTATGCTTTCAGCACAGATCTGTTCAGCACCATGGACAGCAGGACGCCTGAGAGGCGTCCTGTTGCCATGGGAACCTTCCCCGTCTGCTCAGTTATGTTCAGAACTGCGCAGACGGGGAAGGGTAAGGACGGGGCTCTGGGGGGGCTGTCTGGGGGCTCTTTCCCTCTCCATCGGGGGCTGCAAAGGTACAGCAGCCCTCCGATGGGAGAGGGAGGGAGCTCCCTGAGCTGTTAACCTTTTCCATACCGCGGTCCGTACGGACCGCGGTATGGAAAGGGTTAAACGGCTGACATCGCATCACCGATGTCAGCCGTTTATACCAGGGTGCCAGCAATGTGCTGGCACCCTGGTATACCCACTAGACGCCAACGATGATTATAATGGGAGGCGGGCGGGGGATCGCGATCCCGCCTGCCGCACCGCCCGCCTCCCGCAACTGCCGCACCGCCCGCACCGCCCACAAACCGCCCCCCTGCACCCCGCCACATAAATGAATTCAGGGGTGCAGGGGGGTTAAAAAAAATGGGAAAAATACAGATTTTGGGCAATTTTTAGGTTTCTGATCCCTGCGGTCAGGGACCGCAGGGATCAGAAACTACATAAAGCGCTGCAAACCGCAGGTCTGAATTGACCTGCGGTTTGCAGCGATCGCCGATACGGGGGGGTCACAGGACCCCCCTCGGCATTGAGCCTGAGTGCCTGGCTGTGTGTAACAGCCGGCACTCAGCGCTGTCACCATGTCTGCAGATGAGGAGTATACTAGTCATGGAGCGCTAAGTAGCAGTGCTCCATGACTAGTATACATGTGATAGGTATAGTATATTGTCACACTCTCCTTCTCTGATCGCTTCCCTGACAGGAATGGGGACGATCAGAGAAGGAGAGGAACACAGTCCCTCCCTAACCCCCCCTTACCTGCCCCGATGCGCTGCGATTGGTCCCTCTGCAGTATTGGACCAATCACAGCGATCGTGGGCGGGTCAGGGCTACAATACACTACACATTACTTCCGGCTTCTCTGGTTGCCTAGCAACCCCAGCACGCCGTCTTCACTCAACCTTCAGCGCTTCGGTCCCTGCGCTGACAGTGAAAGCCGATCACGTACATGCACGTGGGGATGCGGTGAGGCACCACATTCCCCCACGTACATGTACGTGATGTTGCGTGAAGGGGTTAACCAATCACTGGCAACAGGAGTCATCCCAGAAGATTGGAAATTAGCAAATGTTGTGCCCATTCACAAGAAAGATAGTAGGGAGGAATCGGGCAACTATAGGCCAGTAAGCCTGACATCAATAGTGGGGAAATTAATGGAAACCATACTTAAGGAGAGGATTGTGGAACATCTAAAATCCCATGGATTGAAAGATGAAAAACAGCATGAGTTTGCTTCAGGGAGATCATGTCAAACTAATCTTATTGATTTTTTTGATTGGGTGACTAAAATAATAGATGGAGGAGGTGCAGTAGACATCGCTTATCTAGACTTTAGTAAGGCTTTTGATACTGTCCCACATAGAAGGCTTATCAATAAATTGCAGTCTTTGGGCTTGGACTCCCATATTGTTGAATGGATTAGGCAGTGGCTGAGGGACAGACAACAGAGGGTTGTAGTCAATGGAGTATATTCAGACTAAGGTCTTGTTACCAGTGGGGTACCTCAGGGATCTGTTCTGGGACCCATATTGTTTAATATCTTTATCAGCGAAATTTCAGAAGGCCTCGATGGTAAGGTGTGTCTTTTTGCTGATGACACAAAGATTTGTAACAGGGTTGATGTTCCTGGAGGGATACACCAAATGAAAAAGGATTTAGGAAAACTAGAGGAATGGTCAAACATCTGGCAACTAAAATGTAATGTTGATAAGTGCAAGATAATGCACCTGGGGCGTAAAAACCCAAGAGCAGAATATAAAATCAGTGATACAGTCCTAACCTCAGTATCTGAGGAAAGGGATTTAGGGATCATTATTTCAGAAGACTTAAAGGTAGGCAGACAATGTCATAGAGCAGCAGGAAATGCTAGCAGAATGCTTGGGTGTATAGGGAGAGGAATTACCAGTAGAAAGAGGGAGGTGCTCATGCCGCTCTACAGAGCACTAGTGAGACCTCATTTGGAGTATTGTGCTCAGTACTGGAGACCATATATCCAGACGGATATTGATACTTTGGAGAGAGTTCAGAGAAGAGCTACTAAACTGGTACATGGATTGCAGGATAAAACTTACCAGGAAAGATTAAAGGACCTTAACATGGTTAGCTTGGAAGAAAGACGAGACAGAGGGGATATGATAGAAACTTTTAAATACATAAAGGGAATCAACAAGGTAAAAGAGGAGAGAATATTTAAAAGAAGAAAAACTGCTACAAGAGGACATAGTTTTAAATTAGAGGGGCAAAGGTTTAAAAGTAATATCAGGAAGTATTACTTTACTGAGAGAGTAGTGGATGCATGGAATAGCCTTCCTGCAGAAGTGGTAGCTGCAAATACAGTGAAGGAGTTTAAGCATGCATGGGATAGGCATAAGGCCATCCTTCATATAAGATAGGGCCAGGGGCTATCGATAGTATTCAGTATATTGGGCAGACTAGATGGGCCAAATGGTTCTTATCTGCCGACACATTCTATGTTTCTATGTTTCTTTAGTGAGTTCCTAGGGAGAAAGTACAGTAAATAGCTTTTACTACTTCGATATTTATTGTTTGTACATTCAAATTTTACTTAACATTTTACCAGGTGAATATCATTTTTTATTAAACTTTCTAGAATTAGTGGGGATGCTTGGTTTTTGAAATGTACTATTTATTATCACAGTGTTGTTTTATATACAGTAGAATTCTTACACTGCACTGGGCCTGAAAATACTTGGTAACCTTCGACTGTCACTATTACAAGGGCATCAAGACACCTGGGAAAAAGGCACAGAAATATTACTGCGTGTTCCTTTCTTTTTTTCCTTAGTAAAAAAGCTGAGAGGTGTGCCTATACTATCTGATGGCACAAAAGTAATGAGCATTCTATAGGTGATGTCTGAAATGAAGAGTCTGACAGAAAAATGTTTTGAGATGAGAAAACCACGAAGAAATATCAAATATCATGTCCTTCAGCATTTTATCTTTGGACACTGAAAAATATCTCTCTAAGTTGTACCACTATCAACCCTCTGCCTTGTCCTTGATGGAAGACACAATTCTATGTAAGATACTTATATAGTTAGTAAGACTGAAAAGAGATATACAAAGTTATAAGAAAAAGTTAAGGACACTCCATGCAAAGGTTTTTTAGCATGTGGACATATCAATATTTTATCGTAAGTAGTGTATAAAGATAAAATGTATATAACTGATGTAACTGAGCACAAAACAATAATACAGTACATTGACTTTGCTATAATTTAATACATTAGAAATTCACTTATTTTGTAAGAAAATTTCCACATTCATATCATTATTTATTATTACTATTAGCAACCCAAGATTGAAGTCACCAATAATTAAACCATAATCAGAGAGCATGTTGTAAGGCCCTGCCAACACCCTCTCTAAGTGAGGACTGTTTTGGCCGTGACGCAGCCCAGACATTGTCAGTCAAAAAAACACATACTGTAGATATATGTCTGTCAGGTTTTCAAATTGATTATGTAAAAACCATTGTTAATTGAATGTTGATGGATAATAGCCATGGGTGCCTTGTGGATTTTTATACCTTTCAATAAAAAAATGCACAACCATGATCTTTGGGTGGGATGAGACTATAAAGGGTATAGTGCTATATATTACTTTTTTAGAATATTTGTCATTTTTTTTCCATTTGAAGTCGTGATTCTTTCCTGCTTAAGTTGCTTGTGGGCCAATGACTCATTGGCCCACAAGCAAGAAGCAGGGAGGAATCGTGTTAAGATGGAAAAAATTACGAATATTCTATATAACGAATATATAGCCCTATATTCTAAATATTCGTGAATTCTTGAAGTGGCGATATTTGAGATAAAAATTAGCTTTTTAAATATCCGTGCTCAACACTATCCTGCTTATGAATATTCCTACCTTCAAAGTCTATTCATATTGATAGGTAGTCAGGGCCCGGATTAGGGTTGTCTAGGAGGTGACCTCTTTCTTCCCTAGTTTCTAGGCCCAGTTACTGTTCCCCTTCTCTCCTGTGTTCAGTGTGGAGTTCCCCCCCCCCCCACACTGATCGTGACGTTAACAACTGCCCGAAAAAACACCATTTTGTTCAGGTCAGTGCAGCTACAGATCCTATATCTGTACTGGTCAAACAGCTGCAGGGACTGTCTTTGGAGGTAGCTGACCTCCGTGCGAAAGTCTTACAGATTCAGAGACCACAGGCAGCTGGTCCCAATGGCTCCCTGAACCTAAGGTTGCCCTCCCAGACAGATTTTATGGGGGTAGTGACAATTTCATTCGGTTCAGGGAATCATGTAAATTGTACTTTAAGCTGCGTCCATACTCTTCTGGGGATGAGTATCAACGTGAAGGTATGATCATTTCTTTGCTTAAGGATGATGCACAGTCTTAGGCTTTTTCTCTGCCGACTGGATCACCGTCCCTCCAGTCGATAGATTAATGTTTTAGAGCCTTGGATCTTTATGATGACCTGGATCGTTTCTCTCAGGCTGTGACCAAGTTACGTGGTTTATGACAGGGAGAACGCTCCGCGGAGTTCTATTGCTCTGAATTTATGAGATACAGTTCTGTCAAGGTCTATCTGAGAGGCTGCAGGACGCCATTGCCTTTCATGAAAAACCTGAGTAATTGGAAGCAGCCATGTCCCTTGCTGTATGTCTGGATAGACGCCTGAGGGGGAGATCTAAGGGTCCTCATCCTCAGGATGTATTGTCAAATAAGGTGGTGGCTTCCTTTGACACTTAAGGTAAAGAGACACATGTGGTTATGCCTTGTGAGGAGCCTATGCAGTTGGGAGGAGTTACTCCTGGGACTGCTGGTTAGAGCTCTGGTCATATGAAGGGAGTCTGTTTTTGTTGTGGAAAGAAGGAACATTTTGTGAATATTTGTCAGTACATTCAGTGTCAAGGTGTAAACAAAAGAAAATGCTTAATCCCCAAATTACTATTGGTGGTGTGGGTGGGGAGCAAGAAAACCTACTTTTGTAATTTACTGGTAGTACTCAATTTCTCCTGTCTGCCGAGGCAGCACTAAAGTCCCAAACTGTGGAAATTGAAGTTAACCTGATTGATAGACAGTTTGTTTGTATTCATGGGTTGACTACTAGTGCACTAGAGAGAAGCATTTTTGTCTTTGCAATTGATTCTGCACCTCTTACTCAAAAATGCCTGTTGCAGGTGGTAAATGACATCCATTTAAGAGTGGGTGATTTCCATCAGGAATCTGTCTCGTGTTATGTGTTGAAGGGTCTGTCTGCTCCAATGGTTTCGGGCTTACCATGGTTAAGCAAACATAACCCTACCATCGACTGGCAAGCGAGACAGATTCTCGATTGGAGTGATTTTTGCATGGACAACTGGCTTAATGCATCTTTCTCTGTGGTCACCACTAAAACTGTACCCTCGTTCATTTCCAAATTTTCTGATGTGTTTTCCGAGAGTGGTAACCAGGAGTTGCCCCCGATTTCTCTGTTTGGTCTGAGGCGGCATTAGAAGCCTTTTCTGCTGTGAAGGAATGTTTTGCTTCAGCCCCTATTCTGGTGCAACCGGACGTGTCTCAGCCATTCATTGTAGAGGTTGACGCATCCGAGATAGGGGTGGGAGCAGTTTTGTTGCAAGATCCTTCACCTAGTAAATGGCGCCCATGTGCTTTTTTCTCTAAAAAACTTTCAAAATAAATTATGACGTGGGTAATAAGGAATTGCTGGCCATTAAGTTGGCTTTTGTAGAACGGAGCCATTGATTGGAAGGAGCAATAAAAATCTGGTTTAACGACTGAATCCAAGGCAGGCCAGATGGTCGCTGTTTTTCACCAGATTTAACTTCACTGTCACCTGCCGCCCTGGGGTTAAGAACATCAAGGCGGATGCTAAAGATCCTAGTCTTATATGTCTGACTGGGTATTCATATCTGCCCTATATCCTGATCTTGAGGCTAAGCTGTTGGAGGCCCAAGAGGATGCTACAGACTCTTGTCCTTCAGGGAAATTGATTGTTCCTTCAGACTTACATCACAAGGTATTTGAGGAACATCACTCTACTGTCTTGGCTTGACACCCTGGGAGTAGATCCACTGTCGATCTCATCTTGCGCAGATTTTGGTGGCTGGGGTTGCGAAAGTGAGTTGAGGACTATGTGTCAGCCTGTTGTACCTGTGCTCATGCTAAGGTGACACATACTTGTCCTTCTGAATCTCTTCTTCCGTTACTTGTCCTGTCCAGACCTTGGACGCATTTGTCCATTGACTTTATCATGGATTTACCGAATTCTTCGGGAAAAAACTGGATCCTGGTGGTAGTTGATCGATTTAGCAAAATGGCACATTTTATATCATTGCCTGCTCTACCTAACGCCAAGACTCTTGCACAGGTGTTTGTTGATAGTGATGGACGAACATCTGCCAGGACGGTTTGAGAACGCGATCGCGCAAACACGATCAAATGTTCGCGAACTGCAAGTTCGCGGCGGGTCCCATTAATTTTAATGGCAGGCGAACCTGAAAAACCTTCAGCTCATATTTGCAGCCAAGAAATAATTACTAGAAGTGCACAAATATTCCCACAACATGGACAGTAACATACCAGATGTAGTATTTGAATTTGCGATCTCCATAAAAAAATACAAAAAAAAATACAAAAAAAAAATATCGGCAATATCCAGCGCTGTACGTCATCTCGCCGCCAGCACCAGACTCTGATAGGCTGCGGGCCTAGTGCCTGCAGCCTATCAGAGGAACAGGGAAGGAAGACGCCTCTCCCTTCCCCTTTGCACCATTCATCTGCATCTTTTACTGCTGTTGCCACCCCCCACTTGTCACCAGGGTCGCGTTGCCTGAGGCGATCGCCTCACCTTGCTTAATTGACGATGCCCATAGCAGCCATCACAGTGCAGCTTCATTTCTAAGCATGCACTTAAAAAAATGAAAATTGCACTCTGATGCACACCTTACATCTTCCCTGTGCTTAGTATTCTTGCTCAGTGTTAGCCAGTTTTGCACCATGACATCTCCTGAAGCCTGAGGCTGAGCCATCTAATTGTAAGGGTAAACTCCTCAGCGGAGGAATATTGCACTTATAGTCTCTATTAAGAAACAGGTCACACAATCATAGTGACTTGCAAAACAGGGTTTAAACAATCACAAACTATGCCCTAGGGGGCATTTTTTTAAATTACATTTACTGTATTCCTCCAACCGTCTACTGCATTTGAAAATTAAAAAGTATAAAAAAGGGGGCAGTAGTAGCTAATAAGACTTAACTTTTTATAAATAAAGGATAAATCAAGCTAGGACCTAGATGCATGATTCATTTAAAAATTCCAACCCCCACTTATCAAGCCAAAGGTCCCACCAGATCTCCAATACACCATATCAAAATATAACAAATGATCCTAGGTAGAGTGTAAAAGGTGAATTGGTAAAAAGATTGATGGTTCTTACCAGTCCAATGATTCCACAGGGTGTGGACGTGGCCTTGGATCAGAATAGGTGTATAGTAGTTATTTTTCTTTGATTCCTCAACCTTCTTGTCCATCTAGTGTTGCTTTGGTCCATCCATTTCTGAGATGCAGACTTGGCTCAGGAACAGGTTACAGATGTCACAGATGTCATATCCTTTTTACTGCTTAGTTTTTGGTTAACATCTGACATCATATCTGGTAAATATAGATGGAGAGAGCAGATCCTTTGCTGATCCTAATGCACCCTTTCAAGGGTATCATTGACCCTAATGACCTCCTAATACCGAGTCTTCGACCTGAAAGGAGCGGCCCCGTCTGGAACCTTTCCTTCTCTGGAGACCCTAGACAACCCTACCACTGTACAAAACTATTGTGAAAATAGTGCCAAAAGGTGTAATAAAGCAACAAGAAAAAATGTGTCCAAAAAATAAAAAAATGTATAAAATCAACTCACAAGGGAATATACAGTATACCAAGGGAGTATAAAGTGTTCCAAAGCGTTTCATCATTTTTGGCCCCAGAATCATCAGGGGACATGGGGCTGAGGTGTCCTATACAGTAGTGGACATAGTACTAGACCACATGGCTGAAAACTGAATGCAGGAAGTCACTAACTCTAATAGAAATTGAGAATAGGAGTATAAGTGACCCAGAACCTCAAAAAACTTACAGGAGTGATGTGGTCAGAATCCCTGCTCTGTACTAAGGGTGGAAGCATCTAAGTAACAGTGCTAACCTTACAAACAGGGTTTATTCACAAAAGGTACAAATAGACATTTTGGTTCTCCTAAAAAGCCACAGAACAGTCAACAGTCTTGCTAGAGATACAGAATGACCCTTTGGCCAGTTATAGATTATATTCAGTCTCTTTAAAGTCACTGGTTTGCATAGTTCTCACCAGAACTGTAGGCAATAGGGGTGCCCTTCCTTCTCTTTAATTTTTGTTAATGTATATTGTAAGTACTCTATGGACCCAGCAGTCTCTGGTCTTATAGTAACAAACATGTGCTGCACTGTAGAACATTGGCTAACTGCAGTCTCCAATGTTACTCACTTATCTCAAGACAGCCTCATGCAACTGGCATTTTTTCCCCACAATAGCCTCTGCAGCTCTAGAGCACTCCACTCGAATCTCTACTGCGATCTTTGAGACCTTCTTCATGCCACATAAGTGGTTGGGCCTAAGATGTACCATTTTGTGTCAAACTTAAGCAAAAATCTTTCTCAAAGTAAGCCAACCAATAGTTGGTATAGAGTCACAGAAAAGTGTAAGCCCCTATCATTAGGCTAGACAGCCTAAGCTTACACCATTTTTTGTATTAGTACATTTGTGCCAGTATGTATAGCAATCAGGGCCGGTTCTAGGTGAAATGGGGCTCTGGGGCGAAAAACAATAAGGGCCCCCCCCCCCATGACACTTGATGACTTTTACAGAAGCAACTGTATATTTTGGGGCACAATGTAGAAGTATACTGTATATTGTGGGGCACAGTGTAGAGGTGTACTGTATATTGTGTGGCACAGTGTAGCGGTATACTCAGGGCCGTTTGAAGGAATTTGGGGGCCCCAAGCAAAATAGACATGGAGGCCCCCCCCCCCTCCCCACCTTACGCACGCAAAGCCTACAGGAACCACAGTATAGCCATACAGTTTAAGTTCACCCACACTTTATATATAAATAAAAAAGGAGGTTTACAGTGCAAATACTGCTGTTGCATTTAATGTGCATGAAATTTGAACATTTTCAACAAATGAACATTTGCAAAAAACACCACTGTACCATACAATCCAATACAAAATCCAATACAAATCACAGTGAGATAAAGTTGCCACTGTGATTTTGTAGTAAAAAGATAACAGAGAGGCACGAAGCATTATCAGTCATGTTACTGCTGCGTTTTCTGCTGTCTCTTTCACACAGCGGATTACCTGCACAGGATCCACTCGTGTTAAAGAGCCCTAAGCCCAATGCATGGCTACACTCACCCAGACCCAGTCCTAATAAAATCTGGTCCTACCTTATTCAGGGTGTTGCTGGCGTCGGCGTGATGTCCGCTGGATCCAGAACAAGGTTCCTGTGGTGATAGAGAAAAAAATAATAATCACATAAGGAAGGGATGGTGACTGCCCCTGTGAAATTACCAGCAGGGGGCGCTGTGCTGGCCTGTAAGACTGAGCCATGCCAATGTATAGCAGGGTAATCTAGGACATTTTCCCTAGGACAATGCCCACCTTGTGATCCCTTCAAAATAGTTATGTCCTCCTTGTGGCCCCTCACAGCAGTTATGCCCACCTTTGTTTCTGTCACAGTAGTTATGCCTACTTTTGTGCCCCTGTAGTTGTAGTTATGGGCATAACTGTCGCTGTAGTTATGCCCAGATATGTGCCTCCTCGCTGTAGTTATACCCAGATATGTGCCCCCTCGCTGTAGTTATGCCCAGATATGTGCTGCCTCACAGTAGTTATGCCCAGATATGTGCCCCCTCACTGTAGTTATGCCCAGATATGTGCCCCCGCACAGTAGTTATGCCAGATATGTGTCTCCTCACAGTAGTTATGCCCAGATATGTGTCTTCTCACAGTAGTTATAGCCAGATATGTGCCCCTGAACAGTAGTTATATCCAGATATGTGCCCCCTCACTGTAGTTATGCCCAGATATGTGCCCCCTCAAAGTACTTATGCCCAGATATGTGCCCCCTCAAAGTACTTATGCCCAGATATGTGCCCCCTCAAAGTAGTTATGCCCAAATATATTCCCCTCACAGTAGTTATGCCCAGATATGTGCCCTCTCACAGTAGTTATGCCCAGATATGTGCCCCCTCAAAGTAGTTATGCCCAAATATATTCCCCTCACAGTAGTTATGCCCAGATGTGCCCTCTCACAGTAGTTATGCTCAGATATGTGCCCCCTCAAAGTAGTTATGCCCAAATATATTCCCCTCACAGTAGTTATGCCCAGATATGTGCCCTCTCACAGTAGTTATGCCCAGATATGTGCCCCTTACAGTATTTATGCCCAGATAGGTGCCCCTCACAGTAGTTATGCCCAGATAGGTGCCCCTCACTGCCTCACAGGATCTGAGAACCTGCTGCTGGAGATTTCTGAAGTCGCTATCTTCCAAGAGCAGGCCTCCAAGGCTGAAGTGAGCCGGGCAAGCTCTATTATGGCATAACAGACATTTAATAAACTGGAAGATGGTAACAATCTTACTAGGTGGAGGATAGAAAAAACTCTCAGTATAATGATACCAGGAACATCCATGGTGTGCAATTCTTCAGATGCTAAGCACAGAATCCGGGTCCAGGCTGTACTGGACATCACTATGGCCTACAAGTTACCAGACGTTGGGGATACTCCCCATAGGCTGCAACTAAAATAAAACTAGGAACATTCATCCTGCCATGGTGTTTAATAGGGATTCTCCAGGAATTAAAAAAAAAGAAAATACTTACATGCGCATACTGCACATCACACATGTTATTACATCCAGGCACATAGTCCACATCACACATGTTATTACATGCAGACACATAGTCCACATCACACATGTTATTACATACAGGCACATAGTACACATCACACATGTTATTACATACAGGCACATAGTACACATCACACATGTTATTACATGCAGGCACATAGTCCACATCACACATGTTATTACATGCAGACACATAGTACACATCACACATGTTATTACATGCAGGACACATAGTACACATCACACATGTTATTACATAGCAGGCACATAGTACACATCACACATGTTATTACATGCAGGACACATAGTCCACATCACACATGTTATTACATGCAGGCACATAGTCCACATCACATGTTATTACATGCAGGCACATAGTCCACATCACATGTTATTACATGCAGGCACATAGTACACATCACACATGTTATTACATGCAGGCACATAGTCCACATCACACATGTTATTACATGCAGGCACATACTACAGATCACATATGCACTCACTTTTATGCAGGATTCCTGGGGCTCCATCATGCAGTGGAAGGGCAGTCCTGCAGCTAGTAACACTGCCTCTCCTGACTACCCTCCCCCTCCGACCTCGGTCCAGACTACATAGCTGCATCATTTACTCCAGCTCTGGCTGTTTACACACCAGCAGCTGTGTAAATAAGAGGGTAAGGGTTAACAGGGCACCAGCTAGCCATGGGGAAGGGGGGCAGTGACCAGCAGTTCTTACTGCAATGTCGGCTCCTCTGATCAGGAGCAGGCTGGGAGGAGGAGTCTTCTTATGATGTCTTCAGGCTGCTGTGTGCCGGACCGCAGGGCTGGCAGCAGGATTAGACGTCACCAGCAGCACTGCTGCTCATTGGCTGCCTGCTACAGAAGTCAGGAGACTAGAGTAAGAGATCGCTGTGCCCGGGCCTGTGCCGCACAGGATTACAAACCCGGACTGTCCGGGTGAATCCCGGACGGGTGGCAACCCTACTGAGGCTCTCTATAGAGCGCTCAGGCGACTGCAGCCTTAAAGGAAGCAAAACAAGCACCGGCTCTGCTTGGGGCCCCGGGCCAGCTCGGGGCCCCAAGCAATTGCTTGTTTTGCCTGTCTGTTAGCGACGGGCCTGGGTATACTGTATATTGTGGGGCACAGTGTAGAGGTGTACTGTACATTGTGTGGCACAGTGTAGCGGTATACTGTATATTGTGCGGCACAGTGTAGGCTATATGTGTATAACATAAACATATTTCATATGAAAACTTACAATTACTTGACTTGGCCCTTGGGGATCTCGGACGCCACTTCCACACTTTGGCCGGGGGCTCGGCGGAGCTGATGTGTTTTATCCTAATGAGAAAGATTTCATAATAAGAATTTGGAGAAGGGGCAGAGGGATAGCAGAGCAGGGAGAGGCTGGTGCTGCTACTAGGGGGTCATACCATGGGGGAGTAATAACGCCCACCATAATGCCCCCCCAGTAGAAATAATTCTCCTTATAATGTGTCAGTGCAAAAAATACCCCCCTGTAATGCCCCCAGTTGAGCTAATGTCCCTCTAGTGCCTCCATAATGTGCCAGTATAAAATACCCCTATATAGTGACCCCAGTAAATGCCCCCATAGTGCTCCTCTCCTCCCTAGTGCCCCCCATAATGTACCAGTATAAAATGCCCGATATATAGTGTGCCAGTAGATGCCCTCAGTGTCCCCCATAATTTGTAAGCATAAAATACCCCTTCTCAGTGCCCCCGTAGTGGTCCTCTCCCCCCTTCCCCATAGTACCCACCACAATGTGTCCTAGTATAAAATGCCCCTATACAGAGCCCCCATATAAAATAACCGTCCTTTGTGGCCTCAGTAGATGCCCCTATAGTGCCACCAATAATGTGCCAGTAAGAAGTGCCCCCATATATGTCCCCCAATAATGTGCCAGTGAAATGTGCCCTCATAGATGCCCCTTAATCATGTGCCAGTAGCCTAAGCCCCCCATAAACATGTGCCAGTAGCCATAGGCGCCCCCCCTATCATGTGCCAGTAGCCATAGGGCCCCCCTATCATGTGCCAGTAGCCATAGGGCCCCCCTATCATGTGCCAGTAGCCATAGGGCCCCCCTATCATGTGCCAGTAGCCATAGGGCCCCCCTATCATGTGCCAGTAGCCATAGGCGGCCCCCCATGAACATGTGCCAGTAGCCATAGGCGGCCCCCCCTATCATGTGCCACTAGCCATAGGGCCCCCCCTATCATGTGCCACTAGCCATCAGTATTGTACAGAAAAAAAAAAAAAGGGAAAAAAAACCACTTATACTTACCTCCTTGGCAGCGATGCGATGCAGGCCTCTTCCGGCCTGTGTCCCGCGCTGTGTACGGCTCAGGGCTCAGGCGGCCTCTGATAGCAGGGCTCCAGACAAAAAAAAAAACCTAGTAGCCATTGGCTCCTGAACTGAAAAATTTAGGAGCCAAATTAAATCTTTAGTCGCCAAATCGAAAGCGTATGAAAATGTTGGTATCGTGACAACGCTACGCCGATCAGATCGGCGTAAGGTTGTTTCAATACCAAAATTTTGATTCGCTTTCGTCACCATAAAAAAGTATTGCGATACTCAATACCACGCAAAAAAGCCACGTGCATTTCGCATTTTATGAAACGTTCGGCCCATAATTGAACAGTCCTATCCTATTTTTTGGGGTGACAAGGTGACTAAAAAATGGCGAATGCTCACCGCATTGGAGATATTTTTTAATAATTTAATAGTTTGGACTTTTCGGACGCAGCGCTATGTAATATGTTTATTTATTGTATATATTTTTTATATGTAAAATTGGGAAAGGTGGGATTTAAACTTAATATTTTAGAGTACTTTCACACTAGCGTTTTTCTTTTTCGGCATAGAGTTCTGTCACAGGGGCTCTATACCGGAAAAGAACTGATCCGTCATATCCCCATGCATTCAGGATGCATCAGGATGTCTTCAGTTCAGTCATTTTAAATGATCAGGCAAAAGATAAAACCGCAGCATGCTACGGTTTTATCTCCGGCGAAAAAAACTGAAGACTTACCTGAAGGACGGATCCGGCATTTTTCCCCATAGGAACGTATTAGTGCCAGATCCGGCATTCAAAATACCGGAATGCAGTATCCGTCCTTCCGGTCTGCGCATGCCGGTAAAAATGTGTAAAAAGATACAAGACGGATCCGTCTGTCCGCATGACAAGCGGAGAGATGGATTCATTCTTGCAATGCATTTGTGAGATGGATCCGCATCCGGATGCATCTCAAATGCTTTCAGTCACATCAAGATCGGCTGATCTGGCAGGCAGTTCCGACGACGGAACTGCTTGCCGGATCACACTACCGCAAGTGTGAAAGTAGCCTTAGTGTTTGTGTTTTATTTTTACTTACTATTAGCCCCCTTAGGGGCTGGAACCCTTGTCCTATTCACCCTTAGGCCCCTTTCACATGGGTGAGATTTCTGCGCGGGTGCAATGCGTGAGGTGAACGCATTGCACCCGCACTGAATCCGGACCCATTCACTTCTATGGGGCTGTGCAGATGAGCGGTGATTTTCACGCATCACTTGTGCGTTGCGTGAAAATCGCAACATGCTCTATGTTGTGCGTTTTCATCAACGCAGGCCCCATAGAAGTTAATGGGGCTGCGTGAAAATCGCATTGTATCCGCAAGCAATTTTCACGCTTGGTTGCTAAGATGAAGGTCTATTCACTGTGTTATTTTCCCTTATAACATGGTTATAAGGGAAAATAATGGCATTCTTTAATACAGAATGCTAAGTAGAAGGTCAATATAATAAACATTATATACACCCCAGTATAATAAACATTGGTGGCGCAGTGCGCCCCCCCAGTATAATAAACATTGAGTGCGCCCCCCAGTATAATAAACATTGAGTGCGCCCCCCCAGTATAATAAACATTGAGTGCGCCCCCCCAGTATAATAAACATTGAGAGCGCCCCCCCAGTATAATAAACATTGAGAGCGCCCCCCCCCCCAGTATATCAAACATTGAGAGCGCCCCCCCAGTATAATAAACATTGGTGGCGCAGTGGGCAGTGCTAATGAGGGTTAAAAAAATAAATAAAAATTAACTCACCTCCTCCAATTGATCGCGTAGATGCCGGTCTCCTGTTCTTTCTTTAGGACCTGTCAAAGGACCTGTGGTGACATCACTGTGGTTATCACATGGTACATCATATGATCCATCACCATGGTAATGGACCATGTGATTAGCTCAGTGACGTCACCACAGGTCCTGAAGAAAGATCAGGAGACCGGCAGCTGCGCAATCAATTGGTGGAGGTGAGTTAATTTTTTATTAATTTTTTTAACCCTCATTGGCACTGCCCACTGCGCCACCAATGTTTATTATACTGGGGGGGTGGCGCACTCAATGTTTGTTATACTGGGGTGCTGGGGGGGGGGGCGCACTGCGCCACCAATGAAGATAACTGACGTGTTAATACAAATACAGGAGGCGGGTGCCGGAATCAAATAGCCGGCACCCGACCTGTATGATAGGGGGCTGCGATCAGCGGCAGTTAACCCCTCAGGTGCCGCTCCCTGTCATAGAGGTCGGGTGCCGGCTATTTCATTCCGGCACCCGCCTCCTGTATTTGTATTACAGGTCAGTTTTCTTCATTGGTGGCGCAGTGGCCACAGCCCCTCCCCTCCTCCTCCCATCCCTCTTCTTATTGGCGGAGGCGGCGGCAGCAGCAGCACAGGGGGAGGGAGAGAGCCCCCCTTGCCTCTATGGAAGCGCCGGCCCTGCCTAAAGTTAGTTGCGGGCCGGCGCGGGGGGCCCCTAAGGACTCGGGGGCCCGGGGGCAATTGCCCCCTTGCCCCCTTGCCTCTATGGAAGCGCCGGCCCTGATAGCAATTAAAGACACAGTGTAAAGCAATTATATATGTTCCCAGGGCAGAACCTGACACTTACAGATGGAACAGTTCTAAACTCTATAAAGTCAATTGAATCATGTGTATATATTAGAAATTTCTAAGCTTTTCTATGATATAAATACATAAATAAGCAGTAGGCCAAAGGGGTGAGTAAAAGTCCTACATTATCAGACTTAACTACAGTCCACTAGAGGCCTAGAGAAACGTAGTCTGATCCAGTCCTAAAATATAATCTAGTCTTATGTTGGGCCTATTCGCCCTTTAGTTATTTCTACTTGTGACGTTGACATCTACGAAACTGTCGCTTCTTGTTATGTCGCATGTATTGTTATTACAATATTTCTTCGACATTGTACCTTGCTATGAAAAGTAGAAAACAATAAAAAATTGGCAATTTAAAAAATAAAATAAAATATAATCTAGTCTTTATTTAGATTATAATCAAATAAAATGTCATCTACCACACACTAAATATGCAGTGTTTAGCAGAGGAGTATATATTTAGGAAGGCAGTTCAAGATTAGAAAAAGGGTTTGCTTTTTCTCTAGGGCCATCCTTGTTCTCGCGTCTAGTATTGCAGCTCACTCCCATTAAGGTGACTAGGGCTGAGGCTGAGCTACAATACCACATACTGTCCATGGACAAGGGTGGTGCTGTTTCTGGAAAAAGAGAGTCTTCTTCATAATCCAGAATGAACCCTTTAAGATCTCCACCGTGTTTCAAACTTATGAAGATCTTTACAGTATTTAATAAGGGATATAACTTTTAACTTTTTATGTACAGTATGTTAACATGTTTTAATATAATTTCATGAATTTATATACAAAATCCATTTCTAACTGAGAATGATGGCTCTGGTTATTGTATTGCTATACGTTTTAGGCTAGAATTTCATGTATTCACCCTTTTTGCCCTCACTACTGATTATCCTTTCAGTTTTCTTGCTTGTATAACAATGAAAATACATTTTCTTGTTGGCAGCACAATTCATCTTGATGTAATAACTGCACTGCATAAAAATGTTTATACAGGAGCCAAAAATTCAGAAGGCGCTTTTATTAAATCATATTAGCTAAAAAATTATTAGACAATGACAATTGAACGCATTGAATCCTCCAGCTTATCACTCGGAATATGATATGGATTAAGCAGGAGCAGAGAATGAAAAGGGCATGAATTTTATCACAGTGAAAGATGTGAGACCGATTGAGCTACAATAGTTTTGTAAGTGAAAGGTCATTGCTTCAGAACTCATCAAGCTAGAAAGGTCAACTGTTCATACTTGCCATCTATCAGTGTTGGAAAATATCCATATGCTGTCTGATGTTTATGCTTAAAGGTAAACCATACATCTAGAGAAACACTCTTTCATTTGATGGCTGCTGTCATAAATTCAGAAATATCTTAAGAAGTGACTCATTAATGGTATTTGTAAAGAAAAATCTGTTATGTGTGACTCGGAGGCACTCATTTATGACTACGTTGCCATGTAACTTCGTTGTTATTATTATTTGCCATATGTTGCTTTTTGACTTTTTTCACCCTTCCAAGGTTTTTAGAAGTTATAATTAAAAGAGTTTGTAACTACACGGATTAGAGGTGATTGTAAAGAGTATACAAATGTGGTGCATATTCTAATTAATGAAGCTGGCAGGATTTATCCGCATAGAGAAAGCAGATGTTTTCTGATATAGATGTAACTTGTATTGAGAAATTGAACAGATAGTACATTTCCAAGTATATTGTTATTACCTTTATATTTGAAACAATAAAATACTATACAGCAGATATTGGGAATTTAGCTTCCCCCTTGCTTTTAAACAATGTCAGGAATCCATAGACAACGGGTTATAGCAGTCTATAGTCTGCTCATGAATCTTAGACTATTTACTACATATAGTAGAAATAAGCAGACCAATTAAGGTTTAATGTCTGAAGTTGGAATGGGATAATTTCTGGACTACAGAAGCAGAAGCACATGCAGATTTACACTTACCCTGGGTTCACACCTGAGCGTTTCTCAAACGCGCGTTTTACGCGCGTTTTTGTCGCGCGTTCTTATGCGCGTTTTTTGTAATAGTAAACGCGCGTCTGACGCGCGTTTGTGTCATTGACTGCAGTGTCCTATGGCCACAAACGCGCGTCAAAACGCCCCAAAGAAGCTCAAGTACTTGTTTGAGCGTCGGGCGTTTTACAGCGCGTTCGTACGCGCTGTAAAACGCCCAGGTGTGAACCATTCCCATAGGGAAGCATTGGATTTCATGTCTTGAGCGTTTTACAGCGCGTTTGAACGCGCTGTAAAACGCTCAGGTGTGAACCCAGGGTTAAAGGGCTCATGCCCCACAGCGGAGACGTGACATCAAAGCCTGTATGTCAATGCACATAGGCTGAGTATCATGGGTTGGTTGTGGAACCGTACAGGTTTGGATACCATATGTTTGATTGTCTTTCCTACATAGCGAATGCATTGGAACATACCACAATTTTTTTTTTTTTTATGCCACATTCGTGTCCTTCTGTACCTTTCGTTTTTACTTTAGATATCCTAAGATGAGTGGTGCAAGATGACCAGGTTTGAAAAATTTAAATTTTAGCATGACACGCAATGGCATACTAAGCAACATACAAAAAAATAATATGAAGCTACAGTATACATCTTGTGGCATTCATCGGATAATATACTAAGCCAAGAGGAAATTTAAGGGAAGACACACCTGTGCAGTAGAGACCTCATGCACGCTTTTGGATATCCTATTAGTGCTCTCTATGAAACTGAACCATAATATGATTGGATGCATGAGCTAAAATCAGATAAGAACAGGAAACTATGTGACTACAATGGGTGCATGCACATCACAACTAGACAGTTGCACAAATAGTTATATATTTAATAAGGTTGGACAAATGAATTGCTTAAACACCATACTCTTCTAAAACAGTACGTTTCAAAGTGTGAGGTGCAGCTCATTGGTTGGTAAAGCACTAGTCCCTGCCATTACCAAGTATCAGCACAACAAAGGCACTCTAAAGCGGAAATTGCACTTATGAGACCACATCTGTGTTATCAGTAAACTGTCCATGCCTAGAAGTGGTGAAGAACCTGTGATGTCATCATGGTCAGATGACCATGAGTGCACCAGTCCATTACCCAGTACTTCAGTGAGAGGCTGCAGAGGAAGTAAGAGGGGAACTCTATAGAAAATTTCCATCCCACCTCTAGCACCCAATCTGTACACTCTATAGTAGTGATGATGCAGCCAGTCTGTGAGTGGTGAGAATGGTTGGTTTGAGGCAGAGTACTACAGTCAGTGGGGGAAGAGTGGGTACAATGCTGATTCTGTTGCCAGTAAGGAAGAGGTTGAGAGAATTCTGCTGCCAATGAAGGAGAGCTATGATACTGGTGAAACACTGCTGAAATCCAATTGCCTGTAGGAATGACTACAGTAAAGAAGTCTGTAAAACATCCTCAGAAGAACAGTTTGAAAGATAGATTCAAAGTAGAAATTACCTCAGCAAAAAATAGAAACAATCTGGCAAAAATAGGTCATGAGACTGGAGCTAGACAACATAGGTAGTCACAATACTCAAGCACTGGTTGGCTATCCATGCGGTCATAAGTAGATTCAAACAGGAAGAAAATTGCTTTCCATGAGATACAACATCTTGATTAAGGGCATGTTTAACCCTTTCATGACCAAGGGTCATTGATGCCCTAGTGTCTAGGTCAAAATTTACAAATCTGACATGCATCACTTTATGTGGTAATAGCTTTGGAACACTTTTACTTATCCACGCCATTCTGAGATTGTTTTCTCGTGACACATTGTACTTCATGATAGTCATATATTTGAGTCAATATATTTCACCTTTATTTATGAAAAAATCCCAAATTTACCACAAATTTGGAAAAATTCACAATTTTCCAAATTTCAATTTCTCTGCTTCTAAAACAGAAAGTCATACCTAATAAAATATTTATTACTTAACATTCCCCATATGTCTACTTTATGTTGGCATCATTTTGGAAATGTCATTTTATTTTTTTAGGACGTTAGAAGGCTTAGAAGTTTAGAAGCAATTCTTACAATTTTTAAGAAAATTTCCAAAACCCACTTTTTAAGGACCAGTTCAGGTCTGAAGTCACTTTGTGGGGCTTACATAGTGGAAACCCCCATAAATGACCCCATTGTAGAAACTACACTCTTCAAGTTACTCAAAACTGATTTTACAAACTTTGTTAACCCTTTAGGCATTCCACAAGAAATAAAGGAAAATGGAGATGAAATTTCAAAATTTTACTTTTTTGGCAGATTTTCCATTTTATAATTTTTTTTTCTTTAACACATTGAGGGTTAACAGCCAAACAAAACTCAATATTTATTCCCCTGATTCCGCGGTTTACATAAACACCCCACATGTGGTCGTAAACTGCTGTACGGGCACACGGCAGGGCGCAGAACGAAAGGAATGTCATACGGTTTTTGGAAGGCAGATTGTGCTGGATTGGTTTTCTGAACGCCATATGTTTTTTATTTTTCTGCCGATCGTCTTGTGCAGGGGCTCGTTTTTTGCAGAAAGTGTTGAGGTTTTTATTGGTACCTTTTTTGGGTACATAGGATTTTTTGATCATTCATTATTACACTTTATGGGGCAAGGTGACCCAAAAATTGGCTGTTTTGGAACAGTTTTAATTTATTTATTTTTACAGCGTTCCTCTGAGGAGTTAGGGCATGTGATAGTTTTATAGAGAAGATCGTTACGGACGTGGCAATACCTAATATGTATACTTTTTCTTATTTATTTAAGTTTTACACAATAATAGCATTTCTGAAACCAAAAAAATGATGTTTTAGTGTCTCTATAGTCTGAGAGCCATAGCTTTTAAATTTTTTGGGCGATTGTCTTAAATAGGGTATAATTTTTTGCGGGACGAGGTGACGGTTTGATTGGTACTATTTTGGGGGTCATACGCCTTTTTGATCGCTTGCTGTTGCACTTTTTGTGATGTAAGGTGACAAAAATTGCTTTTTTTTTACACAGTTTTTTTTTTAATTTTTTATGGTGTTTATCGGACTGGGTCTATCATGTGATATCTTTATAGAGACGGTCGTTACGGACGCGGTGATACCTAATATGTGTAGTTTTTTTATTTTTCATTTTTTATAGGAAAAGGCAATTTATTTTTTTCATTTTACATTTTTATTTATTTATTTTTACTTTTATTTTTTTTCACATTATTTAATTTTTTTATCAAGTCCCTCTTGGATCTTGAAGATCCAGTGGGGCTGTACTATAATTTGCAATGCTCTTGCATTGCAAAGTGTAATACAATCAGATGCCCTGTAGGTGGCAACAGCGGCCACAGAGCCCCCTCCCTCTATTAACCCCATGGATGCCACTGCCGCGGCATCTATGGGGTTACAGCAGAGTGTCAGCATAGAGCTGACACTCTGATGATGGCAGTGGCTCAGGAATGGAGCCGCCGCCATCAAACACAGCAGGGGGACCAAACCGTATCGGGGGGCAATTGGCAGCGCTGGAAAAGGAGGGGGGGTGTCACTAAATGTATGGAGCGGGGAGGGGGCGGGCGCATCAGTGCACTGGGCAGGCTGATTCAATGTGCAGTGCACAGTGCAGACAGCTTCAGGTGCAGGGGCACAGATCGGGGGGGCACAGATTGGGGGTGGACACAGATCGGGGGCCTAGATTGGGGGTGGACACAGATCGGGGGCACAGATCGGGGGGGGGGGGAACGAGGACTCCATGTGATTTCAGACTCTGATCTGCAGAGCGCAGATCAGAGCCTGAAACCGGCATTTTTTCACTGTCGCGATCCGATTGGTTAGTCTGCACAGACTAACCAATCGAATCGATTGCCGGCAAGGGGCCACTCTGATTGGTCCCTTGCCGGCATTACTGCACTGTATGCTGTCCGTGACAGCATACAGGGCAGGGGCAGAAGCTTTAATCCAAGTGCTTTGCAGCGTTTGGATTAAAGAGCTGCCAGAACGTTTATATACGTGGTAGCTGCACGGGGTATGTGCAGCTATCACGTATATATACAGATTGCAGTCGGGAAGGGGTTAAGGGGAAATAGCTGTTAGGACATACAGCTAAATAGAGCCACTGCCCATCTCACAGTCAGTGTACCCTAAAACTGCTAATAGCCTTCCAAAACCAAAGGCTAACCCTGTGTTCTTCACCAGGACCCACTGCAATGCAGAATTGCTACTAGGAGCTGAAAACTGAATGTTGATGTGGAGACACTACAAGCAGACCTTTCAGAATAACCAGGGAGGAAAAAAAAAAAAAAAAGCGGAATCAGCAAATCAGCAAGCAGGAGGGACAAAACATGATGAATGCAGCACAGAAAAGGTTTAATTCAAGACAATCCAGGATTGATAACCAAGAAAACACATTCACAATAAATGCAGGACATGAATGGGTAATCCAGAAGAGTGCCAGGTCAGTAACAAGGAGAGTCGATATGAACAGGAACAAAAGGCACAAGGGAAATGCTAAAAACAAGCCAAAACTCAGATCACCTGAAATGTCAGCATGAAGTCGCAAAGTATAGGGCTTAGAATTGGAGATGAGCGAATTTCTAAAAAATCCGATTCGGCCGGTTCGCCGAATTTTCTGAAAAAATGTGCTTCGACGAATCGTGATAAAAAACGTCTATTTCCGTGCTGCATAGAGCCTTTATATGGGTGTAGAACACTGTGCCTTGTAGTAACACGCATAGGGAGTGTGCTGTGGTAGTGAAATAATACTGTCAGTCAGTATGACATCCAGAGGACAGGCATCGCTATTAGAATCACTGCACACTTCACTTATTTGGGCAGTCACGGGGCCAAAACTGACCAAATAACTCAAGTATTAACTCATCCTTGCAGATCCATATTAGCGTCAAGAAGAAGCACACTACTTTTACACCGTCGTCAGCTGATTCCACATAGATGTCTACAGAAACTGTTCTATTAAATGCTTATACAAGTAGAGCCCCCCGACAGAGTGGAGAGGGTGTCATCAGTAAGTTTGTGTTGAAGTCAATGATTATTTTGCCCTTTCTCTGATCCGTCAGAACAATAACCCACAAAAAACGGATCCTGTCTGTGGAGCATCCGCCTTCACTCGGTCATCTTTTGCTCATTAATCCATGAGTATTGGTAATGCCCAAAAAAACAGGAGTGGATCTAAAACAGAAATGACACGTGAATCGAATATTTGCATGTCTTTTGTGTTTTGTACCCACTCCTGCTTTTGGCTACCAAATCATAAGCCAATTCTGATGCGACCATAGAGGACTTACAGCTGCTACACAGATAGGATCCGTTGTGCGTTTCATTTTTCCTTCCTTCTGACCGATCAGAAGATAGGTCAAATAAATGGTGATTTCAAGAAGACCAAACAAGGACAATTGTGACCCTGTCATAAAGTGGGGAGGGTGGTAACAACATGAGAAGTCCACAGAGTGGCCCTGACATAGTAATGAGGTTGGAGCAGCATGAGGAGACCACCAAGTGGCACAATGACAGGCCCTGGAGGTGGTGGCAGCATCAGGAGGCCACAGAGTGGCACAATGACAAAGTATGAAGGTGACAGCAGCAGTATGATTAGGCCACAGAGTGGCACAGTTACATAGTGTGGAGGTGAAGGTGACATAGTGTGGATATGGCAGCAACAGCAGCAGCATGATAGTACAAAGTGGCAAGGTGACAAAGTGTGGACATGGCAGCATCAGGAGGCCACAGAGTGGCAAGGTGACATAGTGTGGAGATGGCAGCATCATACCACAGAGTGGCAAGGTGACATAGTGTGATCATGGCAGCATCAGGAGGCCACAAAGTAGCACAGTGATATAGTGTGGAGATGGCAGCATCAGAAGGCCCACGAGTGGCATGGTGACATTGTGTGGACATGGCAGCAACAGCAGGAGCAGCAGCATGATACTACAGAGTGGCACTGTGACATACTGTGGAGATGGTTGATCTAATCTGATGCATCAGGCATTGGTAGGTGGAAATCCTGACTGATCCATGCCTGATTCATCTTGGCAAAAGTAAGTCTCTACACATTTTGGGTGGACAGGCGAGTTCTTCTAGGGGTAACTATGGCCCCAGCCGCACTAAACACCCACTCTGATGCCATACTACTGGCCGGACAGGATAGCTTTTCCAGGGCAAACTTGACCAGTTGTGGCCACAAATCCAGTTTGGCTGCCCAGTAGTCCAGCGGATCTTCAATGGCTGGCAGGGTGCTGTCAAAGTATGCCACCACCTGCTGGTTCAGGTCCTGCTCCAGGTCTACCTGCTGATGCTGGTGAGTAGCTTCTTCACTATGCAGGTGAAGAAACCTGCTCATCAGCGACTCTAGACTCAAGCTGAACTAAAGCATTTGAAATTGGCAACGAAAAGATTTCAGCGTAAATAACAGCAAAAGTGAACTGCGTATATATTTCTCGTATTGGACTAAAATAGGCCACTAAACGATTTCTAAGTAAATAACAGAAAAAGTTAACTGAAAATATTTTTCTCTTTTTCTCTAGAAATATGACAATAAACGCTTTTAGCGCAAATAACACCAAATGTGAACTGCGTCTTTTTTTCTCATATTTTTGTGAAATGTGACAATAAACGCTTGTAAGGCAAATAACAGCAAACATGAACTTAGTGTATTTTTCTCTTTTTCTCTAGAAATATGACATACACGTTTTTTTACCGCAAATAACACAAAATGTGAACTGCATCTATTTTTCTCGAATTGTAGTGAAATATGACAAGAAACGCATTTAGCGCAAATAACACCAAATATGAACTGTCTATTTTTCTATTTTTCTCTAGAAATATGGCAATAAACGGTTTTAGAGCAAACAACACCAAATGTGAACTGCGCCTATTTTTTCTCGTATTGTAGTGAAATATGGTAATAAACGCTTTTAGCACAAATAACAACAAAAGTGACCTGCGTAAATATTTCTCGTATTGTATTAAATAAGCCACAAAATGATATCAGCTCAGTAAACAGCAAAAGTGACCTGCGTATATATATATTTTTTCCACAGATAAAAGCCACTAAAGTCTTTTCAACATAGCACTTGCACCCCAATAACTAATTGTTGGAATGACAGAGCTGTTGTCACCACCAGACATCTGAGAAGCTCTGACAGATGCCTTTCAGAACCTCCTCCTTGAGCTTCCTTTGTTTTGCTTTCAGTTCCTCATCTCGTTAGCCTCTCTCAGCTGTCATGTAGTTGTACTGATTGCATACCTTTAAATCCCTCCCCATAGTGCATCAGTTTGCGGTTTATATTACTTCCTGGAGTGTGTGTGCATGCTGATCCTACTTCCCAGTCTTCTACAAGATAAGTGTTGTGCATTCATTTGTGTTTTTCTGTTTGCTGGACCCCAGGTGACCCTGACTCCCTCCATATCTAGTGTAGGGAGTCGGTGGTCGTGTCCCCTCACTATTATAGGGTGTTCAGGTGTTATACAGTCGAAGTACGAGGATATGCGATAATCTACCATTGGGATTTTTGCATAGGCTGAGCAGTCAGGGAGAGTGCCAGGTCTGATGCAGGGGTCTCCCTTTTTGTTCCTTAGTTTTGGATCCAGTGAGTCGTATATTCATTTTGTGTTGTCTTGTTTCCTGTACACCTTCCGTAACATTATAAACCGCCAAAACCGTCTCAAGCATGGATCCGGTTTCACTTTTGACTGAACGCTTCCAGGGTCTTTCATTGGAGGTAGCAGATCTCCGTAAGACTCTTTCTCAGTTTCAAGTGACCGGTTCAGCTTGCATTCATGGAGTTTGTTCTGAGCCTAAGATCCCACTCCCGGATACGTTCTCCGGGGGTAGTGAGAATTTTGTGCGTTTTAGAGAGGCTTGCAAACTCCATTTTCGCCTTCTTCCCCATTCCTCTGGTGATGAGGAACGGAGGGTGGGGATCATTATATCGCTGCTCAGGGGTAACGCTCAGTCGTGGGCCTTTTTGCTGCCGGTGGGGGCACGGCCCCTCCGTTCAGTGGATGAATTATTTTTAGCCCTGGGTCAGATATATGATGATCCGGATCGTATTGCTTTGGCTGAGTCTAGACTACGTCTGTTATGCCAGGGTAAACAATCCGCAGAGATATACTGCTCAGAATTTCGGAGATGGGCAGCTGATACTGGTTGGAATGATGCTGCACTCCGAAGCTCAATTTTGCCATGGTCTTTCAGAGGGATTGAAAGATACATTTGCCTTTCATGAGAGGCCTACCTCCTTGGACTCTGCCATGTCTCGGGCCGTTCGTATTGACAGGCGTCTTAGAGAGAGAGGAGAGATCACTCCTTCCTGTCATACTCAATCCCAGGACAGTGCAGCGGTCTCATTCTAGTGCGCAGGGGTCTCAGTCGCTGTCAACCCCTTCTGAGCAGGAGCCCATGCAGCTGGGGTTGATTGCCTCTGACAATAGAAGATTCAGCCCGCATGGGAAGGTTTGTTTTTGTTGTGGAGGTATAAATCATTTGGCAAATGTTTGTCCCTCTAGGAGATTCAGGCAGTTTTTTGGGAGTAATAAAGAAACAAAAAGGAAAAAATCCTTTAAAAATGTTCCATCTGTTAACATTGGCAGGGTTGAGGCGGAAATTGAAGGTTTTCCGTTTGCTTGTAGTTCCCGTTTTGTCCTGCCTGCCAGGGTGGCGCTAGAGAGCAAGAACATTTTTTGTGAGATTTTTGTAGATAGTGGAGCAGCTGTCAATCTCATTGATAATCAATTTGCGATAACTCATGGTTTCCAGGTATGCACTTTGGGAAAGGATATTCCTGTTTTTGCTATTGATTCCGCTCCACTTTCTCAGAAATCATTAAAGGGCATAGTTCACAATATCCGTTTAATTGTGAGTGATGCTCATGTTGAGGATGTGTCATGTTTCGTCCTTAGCGGATTGCCTACTCCTCTAGTGTTGGGGCTACCCTGGCTCACTAAACATAACCCCACCATTGATTGGCAAGCGAGGCAAATAAATGGTTGGAGTGACTTTTGCAGAGAGAATTGCCTCACGACATCTGTTTCTGAGGTTTCTACTAAGACTGTACCATCTTTTCTCTCAGAATTTTCGGATGTCTTCTCTGAGAGTGGAGTTCAGGATTTGCCCCCGCACAGGGAGTACGATTGCCCTATTAATCTCATCCCAGGCGCCAAGCTGCCTAAATCTCAGTTTATACAATCTCTCCCAACCTGAAAGGGTCGCTATGCGTGCTTATATCTCTGAGAGTCTGAGAAAAGGACACATACGACCCTCGAAGTCACCTGTTGCCGCTGGTTTTTTCTTTGTTAAGAAAAAAGATGGTTCTTTAAGACCTTGTCTGGATTTCAGGGAGCTGAACAGTATCACAATTCGTGACCCTTATCCGCTTCCTCTGATCCCGGACCTGTTTAACCAGATTGTTGGGGCTAAAGTTTTTTCCAAATTAGATCTAAGAGGGGCATACAACCTGGTCAGGGTCAGAGAAGGAGACGAATGGAAGACGGCCTTCAATACCCCTGAGGGCCATTTTGAGAATTTGGTTATGCCTTTTGGTTTGATGAATGCTCCAGCCGTTTTTCAGCATTTTGTGAACAGCATTTTTTATCATTTAATGGGGAAATTTGTATTAGTGTATTTGGATGACATTTTGATTTTTTCTCCTGATTTCAAAACTCATAAGGAACACTTACGTCAGGTCTTGCTCATCCTGCGGGAGAATAAATTGTACGCGAAACTGGAAAAATGTGTGTTTGCGGTTCCAGAAATTCAATTTCTGGGGTTTCTTCTCTCCGCTTCTGGTTTTCGCATGGACCCCGAGAAGGTCCGCGCTGTGCTTGAGTGGGAGCTTCCTGAGAATCAGAAGGCGCTGATGCGTTTTTTGGGCTTTGCCAATTATTACAGGAAGTTTATTTTGAATTATTCCTCTGTTGTTAAACCACTCACTGATATGACTAGAAAGGGGGTAGATTTTTCTTCCTGGTCGGTAGAGGCGCGTAAGGCCTTTTCTAATATCAAGGAGAGTTTTGCTTCCGCTCCCATCTTGGTACAACCTGATATTTCTCTACCCTTCATAGTTGAGGTTGATGCTTCTGAGGTGGGTGTGGGTGCGGTCTTGTCTCAGGTTCCTCTCCTGCCAAATGGCGACCGTGTGCCTTTTTCTCGAAGAAACTCTCCTCCGCAGAGAGAAATTACGATGTGGGAGATAGGGAGTTGTTGGCCATCAAGTTGGCTTTTGAGGAATGGCGCCATTGGCTAGAGGGAGCCAGACACCCTATTACCGTGTTTACTGACCATAAAAATCTAGCCTACTTGGAGTCAGCCAAGCGTCTGAACCCGAGACAGGCCAGATGGTCTTTGTTCTTTTCAAGGTTTAATTTTGTTGTCACGTTCCGCCCTGGGGTTAAGAATGTGAAGGCAGATGCCCTGTCACGTTGTTTTCCGGGAGGTGGGAATTTTGAAGACCCGGGTCCCATTTTGGCTGAAGGTGTGGTGGTCTCTGCTCTTTTTCCTGAATTGGAGGCAGAGGTGCAGGTAGCCCAGTCAGAGGCTCCTGATCTTTGTCCTCCTGGGAGGTTGTTTGTGCCTCTCGCTTTAAGACACAAGATTTTTAAGGAACACCACGATACGGTCCTTGCTGGGCACCCGGGGGCAAGAGCCACAGTGGATCTCATCGCTCGGAGATTCTGGTGGCCTGCGCTTCGTAAGTCGGTTGAGGGTTTTGTGGCAGCCTGCGAGACCTGCGCTCGTGCCAAAGTCCCTCATTCACGGCCATCAGGTCCTCTCCTTCCCTTACCCATTCCTTCCCGTCCTTGGACACATCTGTCCATGGACTTCATTACGGACCTGCCTCGTTCCTCGGGGAAGACTGTGATTCTGGTGGTGGTGGACCGTTTTAGCAAAATGGTGCATTTCATCCCTTTTCCTGGCTTGCCCAATGCTAAGACGCTGGCGCAGGCATTTATTGATCACATTGTCAAATTGCATGGTATTCCTTCAGACATAGTCTCTGATAGGGGCACGCAGTTTGTTTCCAGATTCTGGAAGGCTTTCTGTTCTCGCTTGGGGGTTCGGTTGTCATTCTCTTCTGCTTTCCACCCGCAGTCGAATGGCCAGACAGAGCGCGTCAATCAGAATCTGGAGACATATCTGCGCTGTTTTGTGGCGGAGAATCAGGAGGATTGGTGTTCTTTTTTGTCCCTTGCTGAGTTTGCTTTAAATAACCGTCGTCAGGAGTCCTCTGATAAGTCACCATTTTTTGGTGCATATGGGTTTCATCCGCAGTTTGGGACATTCTCGGGAGAGGGGTCTTCTGGTTTACCTGATGAGGACAGATTCTCCTCGTCTTTGTCATCTATTTGGCAAAAGATTCAGGATAATCTAAAGAGCATGAGTGAGAGATATAAGCGTGTGGCGGATAAGAGACGTGTGCCTGGTCTGGACCTGAATGTTGGTGATCTGGTGTGGTTGTCTACTAAGAATATCAAATTGAAGGTTCCCTCCTGGAAGTTGGGTCCTAAGTTTATTGGGCCTTACAAAATCTTGTCTGTCATCAATCCTGTTGCCTACCGTCTTGATCTTCCTCAGACTTGGAAGATCCATAATGTTTTTCATAAGTCCTTATTAAAACCTTATGTCCAACCCATTGTACCCTCGTCTTTGCCTCCTCCTCCGATTATGGTTGATGGTAATCTTGAATTTCAGGTCTCTAGGATTGTGGATTCTCGTGTTGTCCGCGGTTCTCTCCAGTACCTCGTTCATTGGGAGGGTTATGGTCCTGAGGAGAGGATGTGGGTCCCAGTGACAGACATTAAGGCCACTCGTCTCATCAGGGCTTTCCATAGGTTCCATCCTGAGAAGGTGGGCTCTGAGTGTCCGGAGTCCACTCGTAGAAGGAGGGGTACTGTCACCACCAGACATCTGAGAAGCTCTGACAGATGCCTTTCAGAACCTCCTCCTTGAGGTTCCTTTGTTTTGCTTTCAGTTCCTCATCTCGTTAGCCTCTCTCAGCTGTCATGTAGTTGTACTGATTGCATACCTTTAAATCCCTCCCCATAGTGCATCAGTTTGCGGTTTATATTACTTCCTGGAGTGTGTGTGCATGCTTATCCTACTTCCCAGTCTTCTACAAGATAAGTGTTGTGCATTCATTTGTGTTTTTCTATTTGCTGGATCCCAGGTGACCCTGACTCCCTCCGTATCTAGTGTAGGGAGCCGGTGGTCGTGTCCCCTCACTATTATAGGGTGTTCAGGTGTTATACAGTCGAGGTACGAGGATATGCGATCATCTACCATTGGGATTTTCGCATAGGCTGAGCAGTCAGGGAGAGTGCCAGGTCTGGTGCAGGGGTCTCCCTTTTTGTTCCTTAGTTTTGGATCCAGTGAGTCGTATATTCATTTTGTGTTGTCTTGTTTCCTGTACACCTTCCGTGACAGCTGTATTATGAGACTATCTGGATCCATAAGTAATGTTTTCCTGCACTTGTAAATCGCTTTTTTTCACAATGAGGCTTTTTCTATGACTCTCCCTAGCATTTGCACACGTCTCTCCCTGCCTGTGAAATGATTACTGCTCTAGTAAATCACTTCTTTCCTTTCTTTTTTTTTTTTAACAATAAGTTTATCTTTCACTCTCCCTAGCGCCTGCATACACGTCTGTTCCTGAACAAAGTATGATACTGAATGGCAGACTCTAAGATGGCCGCCGTATTTAAAGGGCTGTGACATCACCGGGCTCCTGACTGCTGATTAGCTGCATGCATGCATTATGGGTCATCCCACCACCCCTGAGTTCCTTGCCCCATGTCCTCACACGTGTAGCTGCCATTTTAGCCGCCATTGTAGCCGGCTAGCCGCCATGTTAGGAAAAAGTGCGTAACCAAGAAGCGTGAGAAAATTTGCATTAGTTCAGAATCTAATTTTTACTGAAATTCGGAATGAATCGACTTCGTCAGCTTCGATTCGCTCATCTCTACTTAGAATACTAACTGCAAACTCAGGCATAGTTGATAGGATACAGCTGTCTAAAACCACCTGCCTAGCTCTGGGTTTGGACACAGAGTCAGAAATCTGATTGGCTCAGCCTTCAATCACTCTGACAAGTCTAGCAGCTGGGTTTGTCTGGTAGGCAAATCAACCCCCACAGCACAGCAATTCACAGATATGTGATGTGAGCTCCTGACAACAGCAGCCTACAGTGATAAGGAGTGAAAATGCAGCATTAAAGGGTTTATGCCATAATTGATGTAAAAATAGTACCTGACAGTCTCTTTCTAACAAAGCTACAACCAGCCATGTACCTTGCATGGAGATGCTCCAATTCTTCTGCTAGATTTAATTCAAGTTGGCAGCTCATGTGGTATGTCCTTTGTTAGGGCATGTGTTCTTTCTGCTGTAGGTCATGCCACAGCTTCTAACAGAAGATATGACTAGTGAAAGTTGAAGATTTAAACTGAGCACATGCAACCACTTCAGTGAAGTGGACAAAAAATAAGGAAAAGAACAAACAGCAGGTGGCGTTATACAGATAGAGTGTCACACCTGTGACAGGTGTTAGAAGGTCTGAAAGACTGACTGCACATGAGTGATCTGACAGCCTCTTTTGGATAGTTTCAGTTGGTCTTGGAAGATCTGGAGTGTGGAGCTCATTGAAGTCCTGCTTATCCATCATCCTTAGAAGTTTAATGTTTCGCTTGTTGTGTTTTGTCTTTTCCCCCTGGTTGTTGTTTACTAGGCCTCAGCGAGACGCTAGTTCCTTTACCAGGGAAGGAACGGGTTGTATGTGCCCTGTCATTACCTTTAGGGCATTCGAGGGTCTTCAGGGTTTTCTAGGTTCCAGTTTATGGGCATCTCTACCATCGAGGGGTGCCCATAAGGATAGGATTTAGGGCTAGGAACAGGTTAGTATAAGTGGCGACCATTTTCTTTCCCTAGTGGTTAGGACTAGTGTCTTTTCCCTTCCCTCTTGTTGTCTTATTGGTGTTTCTCCCCTACTACATCTGTGACAGAGTTTATTGAATGCTCAGTAGCTATACTAAATGTGAAATTACATGCAATTACAAAAGTATTCAGATGCAGGTGCTGGTTTGAAAACGAGACTATTTTTCATGGGACAACCCCTTTGATTTTTCAAGGTGCTAAACAGAAGCCAATAGTGATCAGTTCATGTAAAAGCAGAATGCTGACATCATCATTTCCTCCTTTTAACAATGGCCTATGGTCTTTGTTTAACTCTTTGGTGAAATTCCTTAATTGTTCAGAGTATATTTATATTGCTCAAGGGTTCCTACAAGTTATCTTCAGGGCCACATGATTGAAATTTTATTAGATATTGCAATTAATTTAGAAGTCAAAGAATTTCTTGTCCATTAATGTTAGTATGATCAGGGGAAGGCTGAAGGTACCTTGAAAATGGATTTGAAACAATGAATGTATCCTTATTGTCTTGGAAATTTTAAGATGAAAGGCTACTGAGCTCCAGTAACTTTGAATGGACCTATACCTTTTGCCAAGTTTTTGCTAAAGGTCCATGAAGGTTCTTGGTAGAAATCCATACTTTATTTACCACTTTAAAGGTTGGAGAATGTCTGTGAAATGTATCTGTTATTTCCTTATATTTCTCCTGGGTAATGCTTAATACAAGGATCAGCAACCTCAGGAAATCCGGCTGTCCTGAAACCACAACTCCCAAAATGCTGCATTCACATTCAGAGTGTTGCTGATCCCTGGCTTAATTTATTATAAAACTTCTTAGTGACTGCAGAAATGAAAGATTTTCTGGAAATAATTCAGAAAAATGGGGTTTGCTTAGAAGAGGCAGTTCTCAACTTTAATGGGTCCGCAATCTGTCCGCACAGCAAAAAATACAGCATGTTCTATTTTTTTGTGGTACGGAGACACGGACCGAAATGCCACTGAAGCGTTCCGTAGTGCTTTCCTGGTCTTGTTCCTCCGCTCCGTATTTTGCAGACTGTGGACCAGTTCAAGTGAATGGTTTTGCATCCAGACACAGTGTGCACACAGCCGGTGCCCATATATTGCGGACTTGCAATGCAGACTCGGCCAGCACACGTTCATATGCATGAGCCCTAATGGAGAGGACTCGTGCGCATGAACAGCAGTTGTGCCAATGCATACATTTCAGAGCAGCTATGAGCACTGACTGCAGGAGAAAAGGAGGTAGTAGGAAAATTATTTAAAAAAAAAGAGATCTGGACTCATGTTAGGCTACTTTCACACTAGCGTTTGGGCGGATCCGTTCTGAACGGATCCGCTCATAATAATGCAGACGGAGGCTCCGTTCAGAACGGATCCGTCTGCATTATATTAGCAAAAAAAAGCTAAGTGTGAAAATAGCCTGGGACGGATCCGTCCAGACTTTCAATGTAAAGTCAATGGGGGACGGATCCGCTTGAAGATTGAGCCACATTGTGGCCTCTTCAAACGGATCCGTCCCCATTGACTTACATTGAAAGTCTGGACGGATCCGCACGGATCCGCACGCCTCCGAACGGCCAGGCGGACACCCGAACGCTGCAAGCAGCGTTCAGCTGTCCGCCTGTCCGTGCGGAGGCGAGCGGAGCGGAGGCTGAACGCCGCCAGACTGATGCAGTCTGAGCGGATCCGCCTCCATTCAGACTGCATCAGGGCTGGACGGCTGCGTTCGGGTCCGCTCGTGAGCTCCTTCAAACGGAGCTCACGAACGGAAACCCGAACGCTAGTGTGAAAGTAGCCTTATACCACAAATAACTGTCCAAGATCATGTTGACAAATTCCCTTTAAGTCTGGAGACAAAATAAATATTAAACTAAAATCTCCACTTCCGACATTCTTTTCTTACTTTGGAGGAAATACATTAGTTCTCACACAATGTACAAATTGCTATTTTTTGTCTTATTGTATGTGAGCAAAAATTATTTGCGACTGAAACTATTCAGCCTCTTCTGCTTCTCCAAAGGTGTCAGAGATTATAATTCAAAATCTAAGACTTTCTGGAAGCATCCACATACCAATGAAGATTTCAATACGCCTGACAGCTCATGAATGACAATATTGTTTTCATTATATGTATCATATTTTTTATGGAACTAGTCCATTGTCTCTTGTTTAAATAGTTTAAATTTTCAGTCTGGGAGAATATAATAGTGACATTAAATTTGTAGCACAGACCCTATACTCCTTATTGTACTAAGCATGTAATTATCTTCTCACCTGCCACACGCTTACCATACTTTGCTATTCTTGTTAATCTTCTTTGAGTTTTGTAAGGAAAATAATGATTTTAGACTCTTCTTCCCTTTATTTTCATGTTGTATTCTGTTTCTCGGCTAGACAATGTTGCAACTGAGGCTACTTTCACACCTGCGTTAGGTGCGGATCTGTCTGGTATCTGCACAGACGGATCCGCACCTATAAATACAAACAATGGTATCCGTTCAGTATGGATCCGTCTGCATACACTTAGTCAAAAAAAGTCTAAGTGTAAGTCAAACGGATCCGCCCTGACTTTACATTGAAAATCAATGGGGGACGGATCCGTTTACAATTGCACCATATTTGTGTCAATGTAAACAGATCCGTCCCTATTGACTTACATTGTAAGTCAGGATGGATCAGTTTGTCTAAACACTGCCAGGCGGACATTAAATGCTGCAAGCAGCGTTTTGGTGTTCGCCTCCGGAGCGGAATGGAGGCGGAACAGAGCCAAACTGATGCATTCTGAATGGATCCGCATCCATTCAGAATGCATTGGGGCTAAACTGATCCGTTTGGAGCCGCTTGTGAGAGCCCTGAAACGGATCTCACAAGCAGACCCTGAAACGGCAGTGTGAAAGTAGCCTAACACTGATCCAATACGGTTTCTCTGTGAATGTACTCTGATCTATATTTTAATCTGAACTGTATAATATTAAAGGGTTTTTCCAGGATTCTACTACTGATGACCTACCCTTTAGGACAGTTCATCAGTATCTGATTGTTGGAGGGCTGTGTGAGCTCCGCAGCCTTCTTGCAGATTACCAAGCACAATGCTGTACATTGTATAGCGGTTGTGCTTGTTATCGTGCTCAGCCCCATTGAAGTGAAGCTGAGTGCAATACCAAGCACAGCCGCTATAGAACGTACGGCACTGTGCTTTGTAAGCTCAGAGAAGGCCACGGTGCTCACAGGAGCGCCGGTACCTTCTGAGACAGCTGATCAGCGGGTGTCAGACCACTACCAATCAGATACTGATGACCTATCTAGAGGATGTAGAGATGAAGTATTGGAAAATTCGATTTGGCCGCTTCACCGAATTTTACAATTAATTCAAAATGAAGCACATTTCTTTGTAAGCTGTGGGTGCAATGACAGGATGATCACGACATCTGACATTAATATTAAAGTGTAAAATAAAAAAATAAAAATAAAATCATGCTCGCCTTATCTATTTAGGCACAAAGAGGCTGCCATGGCCATCTTGATTGACGATGTAGCGCGAAATCTAACGGCTGGCATGGTGATATCATATGTCACTGTGCACAGGATTTCGCACTGGACCTTTAATCAAGAAGGCAGTGGAGCCTCTTTGCACTCAAACAAATGAGGAAAGTTAGATTTCTTTCATTTTTACCGCCATTTCAGGGAAAATCGATTTGCTACCACAAAGCACAAGGACATTTGCTGCAAATCGAATTTTCCCTTTGTGGACTTTGATTCACTCAACACCAGTCATCACCAGTCATCATCAGTAGTAAAATCCCGGAAAACACATTTAACTCTTGGGTAATACTCTTTCCCTTACTCTTTTTCTATAATAATAACATTATGAATTGTGGTAGGGCATTTGTATGACATGCACATCTATGCATATTAGTAGACCTAGCATAAACTTGTATAGGTTCCTACTGTATCTATGAAAAGAACTAACCTTCCCCCATGGACTTTATCATGTTGCACTGCATAAAAATAATAATTCATAGTGGATTTAATTAGGCTCCTTTTATAGTTATCAACATAAAATATTTTTTTTTATATCAAAGTGGAAGTAAATCTATATTCATTACTGTTATTAAATATAAAATAATTAAATTCATAACCCATCTCCCTTGTCATTATTAAACAACTAAGACATAACTAAAGCCAACTGGAAATATCCTGTGTGCAAGTACAGTATTTCAAGTGATGAATAGTAGTCTAAATTCACACAAATTAATACACATCCCAGACATTAATAAGTAAACATAGCCCAAAGGGTGTGCATTTGATATAAATTTTGCTTGGATTAGAAATGCATGACTTGATTCTAAATGAATCAAATTTGTTATGAATTTCACAAAAATTCTTTATTCAAACAAAGCTTTGGCGATTCAATTAGGGTGAATAACACCAAATGGCACCTACTTAAATTCTGTACAGTAATGATGGAGGCAGGGCAGGGAAGATGGAGATGGAGAAACGGATGACCATTTCCGACAAATGCAAAGCAGCCACAGTGTTCCTGCCATTGTTGCTGACCACCGTGCCCAGTTGTAGTTGCTGGGCAAATATTGATTGCAAAACTTGCTGCTTTTCTCATCCAGCCTTATCAGTTGTAAGACAGTATGATAACGCTTCAGTTTGTACAAATTGAAGGAGGAAGGCAGAGTGGAATCAACACTATTCCTTGTTTCCATTGTGGAGGAAGTGGGTAAGTGCATGGTGTACAGACCAGACTGGCACAAACATTGAGGTGTCAATAGTATCTGGTCTAGGTGGTATACTTTCTAATGGCACCATTTTCTATTGCATACAATGAAATTGGAAGTTGGAAAAAATTCCAAATGGAAACCACTGAGGAAGGTTGAGACAACACTGCAAACCCATCTGGATGACATACATATACAGTAGCAGTTGTATGTATGAGTATTGATATAAAAAAAAATATATATCTCTATGACAGGATAATATAAAGAACTTTCTAAAACTTAAAGGGTTTGTCCCATGAAAAATATTCTCCAGGGTTCAAAACAGCACCTGGATCTGAATACTTTTTTAATTGCATGTAAATTAAAATTTTGCATAGCCACTGGGTTATTTAATACACTGTATCTGCAAAGTGCCACCTGCTGTTTTTTTTTTCTTATTTCTTTGACCAGCTCATTAAGAAGGCCACACATGCTCAGTTTCATCTTTCAACTGCCTCCTGAGCTGTGATTGGTAGAGCAGAGACACGCCCCCTGAGCCGCAGCAGAAAAGACACGCCCCTTGAGCTATCAGCTTGATATAAATCTAGCAGAGCAATGAATGGGGAGATCTCTGGATCCATGTGAGGTACAGGGCTGGTTCTAGCTTTGTTAGAAAGAGATTGTCATGTTTGATTTTCATTTGTTACATTAGTCATAGGATAACCCCTTTAACTACTGTACACTGCAATCAAACAGGAATCTTGTGAAGAACACCTCTAAGCTATTGAGGAACACAATACATTGGGATGCAGTGGTGTACAATGTGCGTGAAGATACTAGTGTGGCCACGCAGCTCTGAGGGGATAGATACATCAGAAGAATGCAAGGGGATAAAGCCACAACAGCATATCAATTATTGAATTTTCATAACTGACAACTAAGTCTATCATCATAAATCTATACATACGTGCAAATATATAAGTGAACTGTTAATGGATATGTGTTCATATATAAGTGAACTGTTAAGCAGCACGTGGTTATTAGAGACAGCATAAGCTGCACTACTATATAAAGGTTCTGGCATATGAAGTATTTGAAACCTTGGATGGATATGGTTATCAATAATTAATTACACTCTAATAATTTTTATTTTTTACTATTAGTGACTAATTGACAATCTTGAATCACTTCATGGTTAATATTACCATATGGGCCCAGCGGCAATTATTTTTATGGATGGATTGTCAGTCTAATCAGATTTTATTTATTAGCTGTTCTTGATTTATTGTTAATATATTCTGTTTTTGGTTAATTTTATATCAAAACTAAAGGGTTATGGCCGCAGCAATTGTCCTCTATTGATCTCTATTTTTTTCTGTTGTATTTATTGACTATTATTTATCTTGTATTATCAACACATCTTTACTTTGCCTGGGTAGTGTAAGTGCAAGCAGCAGCAGGCCTATATTGACACAGAATTTTTCATATTCTATTTTTATTGCTTTTATTTTTTATTTTTGGATTTATTCATAATAAATGTTTCTTGTATTATCCGTACATTTCTATTTAATCTTAATCGTGCAAGGGTCAATTCAGAGCCACTCCAACATATATTTTTATTGCCCAGTAAGTGTGAGTATCAGCTTCACCTTTTTATACACTATGTTTTATTTATTTATTTATTTATTTTTTGGGGGCAACCAATTAGCTTGAGCACCCATGTCATCCATATCTTAATACCGGTGAGCCGCTATTACCTTTATGTGACATTTCCACAGTATTTGAATATATCAGTGATATGCATTGGAGCTTCAAACAGACTCCGGCCTATCACTGACAGATTCCCTTTAAAACCAGCCTACAAAAAGGAAAGTTTAATCTACACATGCACCCTTTAGTGCCAACATGTTTTGGATAGTCTCTTGCCATCCTTAAATATGGCAAAAAATATCTCTGCCTTCTCAATGGGGAGTCTGACTGTCACTGTCCATCAGCTCCCCGCTCCTGCAGGTGTACGACTACTAAAGCTGCAAAGATGTGAAACATCCTTACAAAGTTCAATGTGGACCGTCTGATTAAAATGACATATAGTAGATTGGGGCCCTGTTTCAGATTTTCTATTGGGGTTCAGGTGCTTTAGGTTACTGTAAACCTCTGGTGCTGCCACTTTACTTTAAGATTTCAAATGTACTTGAATAATATTGGAAAGCTATTTTTGCATTTAGATTAAAACAATAGAATTATCCAGATTTTACCAATGATATTGCTTTGTAAAAGAATCCTTTATGTAGCTGTCTTAGTTTTGTTGTTGAGCTTATGTCATGTAAATGCATAATACGTTTGTAATTTGGAAAACAATTCATCTTCTGTGTCATTGACTTGCTTTTTAAGATGCTGCAAATGAATTTTCTTAGTTCTTTGCAATCTATCTCATTCATGGACCTATCAGACTAGATAGAGACCTTTTGTATGCATGCTGGCATTTTGTCATTTTTTGAGTCCTACCGTAAAACCTACTGATATATAAAGATAACTATTTATCCTTGTGTCATGAGTTTAGTTTACTGCAGAGGAAAACCTTATGATGTTGAAGGTCGTAGCACACATGAATCCACCATGACAGCCCGATATGTCTCAGTTTCTGATAATGCCAGTGCTCAAAGCACTCTTATTGTTATATATATATGTTTGACAGTTTATTTCCTGCTTTTATAAAGAATGATATGTGTTGCTGTCATGTATCCTGTATACTGAAGGGCTTTGTGAAGTTCAACTTTCAAAGCTTTTAAAATGTAACTTTGGAAAGCTGACTTATTTTTCATGCAAAATGTGAAATTCACTTTAGCGTCCAGGAATTTTTTCTGACTCCTAACTGTGAAAAATACATAGCTAGACATTATTTATTAATATATATGTCCAGATGCATATGAACTATTTTGATCAAATACTTTATGTAATATTTATATTTTAAAGCATTGCCTCTATCAAACTAGAATCTGCACTTAAAATGATTGAAATTAAAGGCTGACAAAAACATACATCCATGGTCATTACTTGAAACCTTACTCAAAATCCTTTCCCTGTAATTTTATCACAATAATAACCGCTGCTTCGACCAACCGATCTAATTTTGGGCTAATCCTGAGGGCGTTATCGTGGCATTTCTTTGGTTTTACCCTTTGACACATTGCAATCAGAAATGGGTCAAGGTCAGGGCAGGCAGAGTTTGTGTAAATTTGTGAAACAGTCCGAAGGGTAGAGCAGGCAGCACAAGGTCAGTATGGGGATCAGGTGCAGGTCAGGTCAGGCATCAGAGAGTCAGAATCCTGGAATCAGGAATCATGATGACATGATGACGTAGGACGTCACGCTCTCCCTTCCTCCCGCCGCTCGGCTGCCTCGACGATCGTTGATCACTGTTTGTGGCGTCTCTGTTCCCTTGTTCTGCCTTCCCGATTGGATCGCGAACTAAACTTGATTGCCGGCATCTCCGCTCCCTTTGGCCCCTCCTCCTGCCTCCCTCGCTTGAACCGGGACCGCTTGCTGGCTAGCTGCCTCCTCCTCCGCTCCCTCCTCCTGCCTGCTGCTTCTCCGTTTGGATCGCAGGATTGACTGCTTGACTGCTTGAATCCGATTGTTTGGTGTTTTCGCTTCCTCCTCCTGCTGCCGGATCGGGACCGCTCCCCCCGTCTGGACGGATCCTGCTGTCGCGTCCTGTATGCTCCAGGGTGACATCGGGGCAAGGAGGACTGTCTTCCTTGGTGGTCTTTCTCCAGCCTTTTGATTGGCCCTACGGTTTGCTCGCAGTGTGGTGACCCTCCTGATTGCGCTCCTCGTTCCTCCAAGCTGGGCCTGCTGACAGCCTGAAAGTGAAGATCGGTGAGACTGTTCCTTTACTGCTTACCTTTTTACTAACTATCTAACCAACTAACTAAGGGTTACTAATATATTCCTAACCTATATTGTAGTTGAGATAACGTACGCACAGGAACTGATATACCCTGCAATAAAACTGGTCAAAGGGGGAGAGAGTGGAAAGCAGACGGGTGGAGGAAAATAAAATAAAAGGAAAAGAAGAAAGGAGGAAGGAAAAAAAAAAGCGAATGGCCCCAAAGGCTAGTAGGCGTTCTGCGGACCTCTCTGGTCAGAAGCCGGTCGTTAAACCCTTTGAAGCAGCAAAGATAGACCAATTTTTGAGGTCCCCAAGGGTTAACACGAGAGGCGGGCAAAAGGATACTAGTACCAAAAGAACTGATAATTCTGAAGCAATGGAACACGAATTACAAAAAGCTTCTGGGTATCACCAAGGGGAAGAGGGAATAGAGGTAGAAGATGGGACCAATGCTAACCCCTCCCTGTTAAAGGAAATACTACTGGCAGTAAAACAGAATGGGGATCTAATACAGGTCATCACAACCCAGCTTAGGGTAATTCAAGCTGATGTGGGATTGATTAGGGATGATCTGTCTAAAATTTAAGAAAGAGTTAATAAAGTGGAGAACTCTATGGCTACTATTCAGAATGAATAAAAAATAAAAATAGATACAGAGATGTCCACCTTGAAGACAGACCTTAATCTCCTTAAAAGAAAGGTGGTGGATCTGGAAGATAGATCACAAAGATACAATGTGAGATTCTTGGGGATCCCAGAGGGTGCGGAAGATAAGAACCCTACCCAATTTATACAGATGATGATCCTGGAAAACTTTCGGAGGGAATATTTTTCGCCCTTGTTTCTAGTAGAAAGAGCCCATCGGGTCCCAGGTGGAAAATCAATGGTCATAGGTGAGAGATCTGCTGAAATATGTGGTGGATTATTTGGATTGGGGGGTTGGGAATGGGCTGCGATGTATCTAGTGTGGGGAGGGGAGGGAAATGTGTTTTTTTTATTTTTTTATTTTTATTGCTGATTATGTCAATCAGAATTCTTACCTGGAACGTTCGGGGTCTGGGGGATAGAAGAAAGAGACAAGCGGTTTTTGATTTGATGCATACACACCTCCCAGCAATCGTATGTTTGTTAGAAACACATCTTACCGTGGAGACCTCCAGGATGGTCACCAGGGCATGGGGTGCGCACACGTACCACTCTACCTTCTCGAGATATTCTAGGGGGGTGACTGTTTTTATTCATAGAACGATCGACTTCATGTGCGAGGCATCTTCTGTTGACCACCAGGGGAGATTTGTCTTCCTATACTTTAAGCTGGTGGGGAAGATGTGTATTCTAGCCTTTGTTAATATTCCACCTCCATTCTCTTTCTCAGTATTCAATTCTCTGTTAACATTTATGGATACATGGCCAGAATGCCCTACATTGATTATTGGAGACTTTAACTGTGTTATCAATCCTGCGGTAGATAGGGTCTCTTTGGGTGTCGAGGGAGATGCCTCTGCTCAGGGGTCCCCCTTGGCACGTTTTTTTTCTGAGGCCAGGTTAGAGGATGTTTGGGGAACTCTGGGACAGGGGAGAATGGTTTTCTCATGCATCAGTAAATCAGGTAGTTCTATGTCCAGAATAGACCATGCCCTGATTAGTAAAAAACATCTGGGACATGTAAAACAAATGAAGTACAAGACCAGGTCATTCTCGGACCATCTACCCTTATCTCTCGAATTTTGGCTGACCCACGACAAACATATAGGGAAGCCTCCATTTAGACTAAACTCCTATTGGTTATCAGTAATAAAGAATCATGATATAATACAAAAGGAAATTAACCGATTTTGGGATATTAATTATAGCTCAACTAAAATCCAAGTAGTATGGGATACCTTCAAGGCCTATATGAGGGGAATAATGGTCAGCAACATCGCAAACCTGAGAAAGGAGTACAGGAAAAATGAGAAAAATTTAAAAGAATTAGCGTCCTTAGCTACACAATCCTTTTATATAAATAAGACAGAGGAAAATAGGGAAAATATGCAGAAGACTACACAAGCATACTCCAATTTTCTCTTGGAGAAGGCCCAACAGAGCCTATTCTTTAAGGGTCAAAAATATTTCACAGAGTCAGGGCAGCCGGGGAAACTTCTATCCAGAGTGATCTCGAGCCAGGAATTCCCAAACATAGAAAACATCCGATTGGCTAATGGTAGGATGGTAAGTGGACAAAATTCCATAGAGAAGGTTTCCCTTGATTACTTCTCAGATCTTTATAGTGCTAACTCTAGGATTATGGATAAAATGATGATTCCTATCTCGACTGTATTGTTTTTCCTACTATTACCTTGGCTCAGAAGGGCACTTGAGGCCGACTTCTCTATTCAGGAGCTTGAAGGGGCAATTAAACTATGCTCGGGCAACTCCACCCCCGGATCAGACGGACTCCCATATAAATTTTATATTAAATACAAGGAAGTCATTTTCCCTAGATTGTTGGGGGTCTTTGCTGAATCGGTGGAGGAGGGGAACCTACCGGATTCAATGATGGAAGCGTTAATAATACTAATTCCCAAAAAAGACAAGGACGCCATAGATTTGGGATCCTTCAGACCGGTTTCACTGTTGAATGCAGATGTAAAGCTCCTGGCAAGGATTTTGGCCACAAGACTCTCTGGGGTCATCTCTATTGTCCACACGGACCAGAATGGCTTCATTCCAAGTAAGGGTACTCACCATAATCTCCATCGACTCTTTGCTAACATACAGGCTCCTGGGGGGTCTGCCCGCTCCATCCTGTCATTAGATGCCTCTAAGGCCTTTGACAGGGTGGAGTGGCGATTCCTGTGGAGGGTTCTGGCCAGGATGGGCTTTGGGGAGAGATTCATAAATATGATTAAACTATTGTATAGATCTCTTACAGCTAAGTTGAGTCTTGATGGGAGCCTTACTACTAGTTTTGATTTAAATTGAGTTACTCGCCAGGGCTTCCCATTATCCTCACTCTTATTCAATATTTCTATTGAGCCTTTAGTTCTGGCTATTAGACAGGACGATCAAATTGAAGGATTTGGAACATTAGGAGTGGGAGATCACATCTCTCTGTTCTATCTAGAGCTGACCGAGTCTCATTGGTCAAGATGGTGATTCTACCTTAATTCCTCTATGTTCTTAGGAATTGGATAGAGGATAAATATTTTAAACTTATGGAAAGAATAATTAATGACCTAGTTTGGGGAAGAAAACTAGTGAGACTCAAACTGGAATACCTATACAAACCATTGGAGCATGGGGGTTTAAATCTCCCCTACTTCAAAGGCTATTTCATTGCTGCTCAGTTATGGATGTGTTATGAATGGCAAAACAGTACACTTGTAAGCAGCATAGTAAGAAATTTCCCATATAAAATTATATTTTTACGCTCCTAGAATCCGGCCTATTGACTAACAGAGACCGGGATTACACAAGAGACTACAAAATCACTTTAGAAAATGTGGGCTACCACTAGAACATGGTTGGGGGTAAAGGGATCATTTATATTCACGCCTCTTTGGCACAATATTCACCTACAGACCTTAGATGGTATAGTAATGGATCAATTTTGGCAAAAGAATGGGATTCTTTATATCTCACAGGTTGTTAAGAATAGAGAGATTAAATCATTTTTGGACCTATCACCAATGTAAAGAACCTTTCTTGGTTTAGATACTATCAGCTTCGGTCGGCACTTTTTAGTTTGGATGATAAATCACTGTTAGAAATAGATAATTCTTCTCCGTTAAATGAGTGGATAGGGAAGATATCACTAAGAATGAAGATTTCAAATATATATAAACTATTACTTAAGTCACTACTTTCTGAGACACAATCGCCCGGACAAAGGGCCTGCGAGATGAATTGTCCAAATATACAATTGGTAGGGTGGGGAAGTATTTTTACTAATCTAGGTGTACTATCTCACAACTTCAATCATGTTTTAATACAGTTTAATATTTATCACAGGCTATATGTTACCCCAATCTGATTAAACAAATGTGTATTAAGAGATACCTCTAAGTGCCCTCGATGTTATACTGTAGGTGCGGATTATCTGCACATGATCTGGGCATGTCCAGAACTTAGAGAATATTGGAACGGCATTAATAATTTCCTTATTCATAAACTAAAAATACGGATTCCTCTTGACCCACAATTGTTTCTAATTGAATGATCTTTCCACAATAAGTAGCCATAAACATCAAAAAATGTTATTGGCCAGACTTTTGATCAGCCGGAGCTGGTTTGCACGCCATACTCCAGAGGTAAACAACTAGATAAATCTGGTTAATAAGGTTAAAAACTATGAACGGATTCTTTATAGGCAGAGAGATGTATTTGAGAAATGGATTAAGATTTGGGACGGTTGTAAGACCTGATTTGATTGTATTTGGAATTTAAAACCCTTTTTTTTTTTCTCCCTTCTCCTTCTCCTTACCTCCTTCTGAGGGATGTTGGGGGGGGGGAGGAAGGGATGGACACATCGCGGGGTTGGGGTAGGGGGAGGGGGTAGGGGGGAAATGGGGTGTGAGTTAGGGGGGAAAATAGTACTAATTATATAGAGTTTGTTTTTTGTGTATCTGTTTTATATACCAATAAAGATGTTAAATAAAAAAAAAAAGAGTCCTGTAATTAAGTCAATATATGGACAAAAAACAGATTATTGCACACTGTCACAGAATCTAGCAAGCTAGTAAACATATTGCTCAGGCACCCTCCCACAGGGGAAGGTGCCTTAAATGCCCAGTGAAAGTCAGCCTGACCTAGGCCCCTCACCCAGTTAAGCCAGTACTCTCCGCTCTGCACTGATGAGGGGCAATCCCCCCAAACAGCTGTCTGCAGATGAAATGCTGGCTTAATTATTATCCAAGTCATGTTTCAAGGTGTTTTAAAAGGCCAAATATTGACTTATATGATAATGTTTCCTCTGGTAACATTAGAGGCAGAGCTTGCAAAGAGCTCATTGACATATTCTCTTCCCAGAATTCCAGAGGACCTTTGCCTGGCCTATAATATTCTTTATGCCATTTAAGGCACTCTCCATAAGGAGATATTGTATTGTACAAACTATACCATCTATAGATGTAATATACACAATTTATGTGGTAACCACTAGTTATTGTATACAGAGAGTAAAGTGGACTATCTATAACACGCACAACATGTTGTAAGATACAGTTCTGTCATTGAATAAGCCCTTTAATCACAGTACCTTGTAAAGCAGCTTGTCACGCAAAGGTAGGGATAAGTGCAGCCCAAAACTCCACCCAATCCCCTATCCCTACCTACTTGCACGGTCCGTCCTAACTGACGGGGTACAACTGGGCGGCAGTCCCTAGCTTACGTGCATGCAGGGGCCTAAAGGGAGGAAACAACAAGAGGAGAAAACAAAAGACAAGGACAGAAAACACAGAAGCAACAAGCTTCCCAGGCTGGATAAAACCACAACTGAAACCAATTGAAGCCAAGGTCAAAACCCAGGAGGTAACAAGGGCACAAAGGGGTAATTCAAGATCAAAGTCAATACAAGCCGAGGTCAGGGGCCAAGAGGTCGTATCAGTACAAGGGGTAACACAAGATCGAAAACGCTAGTGAGGTAATAAGACCAATCATAGGCAACCTGTGGCCAGCAGTTTACCTGTCTAAATAGTTCTAATTGATGAATCACTTGACGTGGCCAGTGTCACATGACCCATGTCCAGCACATCAATACACCTGAGCACCGACTTATTGACATCGGCGCTCAGTCCCCCCCCCCCTGCTTGTTGTCTAGGGGACCAAGGACGCAGGCCACGCTTAAGAGGCGTGCACGGCTGGGTCCTCTCCTGCCGCTTGTTACCATGGAGACGAAGACGGCGGCCGCGTCCTCGCTCCTCCTCACGAATGGGATGCTGACGGCGCTGCAGGGGAAGAGTGCGTCGCTGGCTCCCCATTACTACAGTATATTAGCTATAGTATGTCTTCTGCCTTTCGTGTTTTCTGAAAATGTACATTTGCAGAATCTGCAAGGTCTTCCTGCTTTAGTGTAAAAGTTGTACTGGGTATTCTCAACCTATCAGAAGTCTCCCCTTATATCCTTCCGCTACTCTCTCACTTCCATGCACTGTTTAATACTGGTTGGATTTCTGGTGGTTGAGGAGGGTTCTGTTCATTTACAGACAACCAGTGATATCACAGGGCATGGCTATCTATGGATTGGCTGGCTGCACGGAATTATGGATGATCTTGAGAACCCGAGCTTGTCTCCTCTACACTTAGTTTTGCTTTTCATTCAGCCAGCATTTTAGGAAAACCTGTTTCGTTACCATGAAGCTCAAGAAAAATCTGATTCATTGCAAATCAAGGTTCTCCTAAACTTTGGACCAAATTCCGCTTCAAAGGCTTTGCTTAACACTGAAAATGTTATGTATCTTTTTAGCATTATACCTTATGGGTCCTGTAATAAACACATTTGATAAAGAGCTTGCTAGTTGCGGAATGAAGCATTCATATGTGTGCACCGCAGTCCATTAAAAAATAATGGATGTCCAGGTAAACTTATTGTCACGCCTTGCCTTGTGAATGTGCAGAGATCTGCAAGGCTGGCTGCACATGTGTGACTCTTCTCTTTGTTTTGGGTTTGAGCTGGATCCACCTTCCCTCAGGTGTACTGGGTTGATTGTTAGCGAGGCTATTTATTCCTCCTTCTCCCAGTGGCCTGTGCGGGTTATAGTTCATCCCTGTGGGCTTTGGATGTGTTGTGGATCGTCTGCTCCAGCTCAGCTCAAGATAAGTCCTCTCTGTTTCTTCCCTTGGTGTCTTTTATCTATGCCTCTAGGGAGACGCTTGCTTCCTCCTGTTTGAAGAAGCAGGTCGCCTCTTCCCTTTCCCTACTGCCTCTTCCCTTTTCCAGGGTATATAGACTTAGGCATGAGGGCATGTGCATATCCACCATAAGGGTATGCACATGTGCACAGCAGTATAGGGAAAGCCTTAGGGATCGCTAGGAGGTGACCCTTTTCTCCCTAGCTTTTGGGCCTAGTCAATTGTTCTGTTTGTTTTCCCTGTGTTTGGTTATACCTACCGTGACACTTATTCATTAATCATTTCAGTGAATTTGAGCAATTCGTACTCACACAATCTTCTGGGCGTGACCACCAAGAACTTTTTATTCTTATTTAAAAATGATACGCAGCATATATTACATGTGGAATGCCGAATACACTTTCATCTTAAAGGGATAAATGAATAAGCTTACCTGGACATCTATAATTTTTTGATAGACTGTTTACATGGCGAGTTAAATGAGCTCCTAACAGATGTGGTTGTTGTAATGGCCTTTCACTTGTACCATTGTACAAACCGGATTCCCAAAAAGTTGGGACACTAAACAAATTGTGAATAAAAACTGAATGCAATGATGTGGAGATGGCAAATGTCAATATTTTTTTTGTAATAGAATGTAGATGACAGATCAAACGTTTAATCCGAGTAAATGTATCATTTTAAAGGAAAAATACGTTGATTCAAATTTTCACGGTGTCAACAAATCCCCAAAAAGTTGGGACAAGTAGCAATAAGAGGCTGGAAAAAGTAAATTTGAGCATAACGAAGAGCTGGAAGATCAATTAACACTAATTAGGTCAATTGGCAACATGATTGGGTATAAAAAGAGCTTCTCAGAGTGGCAGTGTCTCTCAGAAGCCAAGATGGGTAGAGGATCACCAATTCCCACAATGTTGCGCAGAAAGATAGTGGAGCAATATCAGAAAGGTGTTACCCAGCGAAAAATTGCAAAGACTTTGCATCTATCATCATCAACTGTGCATAACATCATCCGAAGATTCTGAGAATCTGGAACAATCTCTGTGCGTAAGGGTCAAGGCCTAAAACCATACTGGATGCCCGTGATCTCCGGGCCCTTAAACGACACTGCACCACAAACAGGAATGCTACTGTAAAGGAAATCACAGAATTGGCTCAGGAATACTTCCTACTTTACTACTGTCAGTGAACACAATCCACCGTGCCATCCGCCGTTGCCAGCTGAAACTCTACAGCGCAAAGAAGAAGCCATTTCTAAGCAAGATCCACAAGCTCAGGCGTTTTCACTGGGCCAGGGATCATTTAAAATGGAGTGTGGCAAAATGGAAGACTGTTCTGTGGTCAGACGAGTCACGATTCGAAGTTCTTTTTGGAAATCTGGGACACCATGTCATCCGGACCAAAGAGGACAAGGACAATCCAAGTTTTTATCAACGCTCAGTTCAGAAGCCTGCATCTCTGATGGTATGGGGTTGCATGAGTGCGTGTGGCATATATTCAGGTTTTAGAACAACATATGCTCCCATCCAGACGTCATCTCTTTCAGGGAAGACCCTGCATTTTTCAACAAGATAATGCCAGACCACATTCTGCACCAATCACAACATCATGACTGCGTAGGAGAAGGATCCGGGTACTGAAATTGCCAGTCTGCAGTCCAAATCTTTCACCTATAGAGAACATTTGGCGCATCATAAAGAGGAAGGTGCAACAAAGAAGGCCCATGATGATTGAACAGTTAGAGGCCTGTATTAGACAAGAATGGGAGAGCATTCCTATTTCTAAACTTGAGAAACTGGTCTCCTCGGTCCCCAGACGTCTGTTGAGTGTTGTAAGAAGAAGGGGAGATGCCACACAGTGGTGAAAATGGCCTTGTCCCAACTTTTTGGGGATTTGTTGACACCATGAAATTCTGATTAAACATATTTTTCCCTTAAATGGTACATTTTCTCAGTTTAAACGTTCCGTGATTTATGTTCTATTCTGAATAAAATATTAGAAGTTGGCACCTCCACATCATTGCATTCAGTTTTTATTCACGATTTGTATAGTGTCCCAACTTTTTTGGAATCCGGTTTGTACTATCCATGCCAGAATTGGTTGCTTGTGTGTTTGGATCTGTGCTATTGTTCATGCTGCCACTGTTCCGTGTATCCAGGTCCCGGTTATTTCTAGTGTAAATTGTACTAATGTGCTTGCATCCTTCCTCCTCAGTTCTGTATTAGGAGGGTTAATCCTTCCCTTGCTATGTGTCTGCAATTCCTCCACTTATTGGTTTGTTAATTCTTAAGTTTAGCACTAAACGAGCAAATGCTCATTCATTGGGCTATCCAAAGCTTTTGACAGGTTAAAAAAAATCATTATTTGTAGGCGGCAAACAATGATTCAGTATAGGGAAGAGCAATGGTAAAACGATTGATTATCCCTATACTAAGGAGGAGATTGCTGCATGTAATGCAGACGATTGCCAGGAAGGAATGCTTCCTTTCCGACAATTGCCTGTTAAAGCGTGCTGTCTAATACACCTTTTAAAGTGACACCATTATGTAGATTCCAGGACACTCAGGGACACACTTTATAATGCTGTGCGATGCTATGTCTTTTTCCAGGCATAAAATTTCCCACTCCATCCTCGCCACCTCTTTGACACTCCTTTGTATCTAACGCAATGTAAATAATGCCCATGCAACAAATATTGTTGCACTGGTATTTAACTCATTCACTACCAGCGCCATACATGTACGGTACTGGAGCAATAGGCAAACATGACGCCTGCTCGCACTTTCAGCAAGCGTTATGGCCAGCAGGTCATGTTTCAAACAGAGGAAACCAACAGATAATTACCGTGACCGGCAATAATGCCGATTGCAGTAATTATAAAGGCTTTTGATGCCACGATCAAGTGAGATCACGGCATGTAAATACACAAAAATTGGAAGTTCGCACTTCTGGGAGCCTTACTGGTGTCCCCTGCGGCCAATGGGGACACTGGTAATTGATTTAAATGGGCTCAGCCTCGCTGAAGAGGCTGAGAATATTCATAGTGCAATTTACATACTGCAAGTACAGTTTAAAAATACATGATTCTTTAAAATATAAAAAATAAAAGAATAGATTTTGTAGGCGCCTATATGAGTTTCAAAATCATCACAAAAAATTAAAAACTGTTAAAAAATATATTAAAAAAATTAAAAAAAGTTGAAATCACCCCTTATCATAAAAATATAAATACCTAAATAACAAAAAATATAAACATCATAGGTACCACCGCGACTGAAAACACCCATACTATTAAAATATTAAAAAAAATCCAACATGGCATAACGGAAAAAAGTGTAAAAATCGCCAATTTGCCATTTTTTCATTGCTTCTCTTACCAAAATTTTTTAAAAATATGATCAAAAAGTAACACACACTCCAAAATGGTATCTATATATACTAAAGCTTATCCTGCAAAAAATGAGCCCTGACTCAGCTCAGTAGATATACAGTGCCTTGCAAAAGTATTCACCCCCCTTGACTTTTTTCATATTTTTTTCATATTTTGGTGCCTGACAACCTGGAATTAAGATGGATTGTTTGAGGATTTGCATAATTTAATTTACAGAACATGCCCACAACTTTGAAGATGTTTTACTTTTATTTAATTGTGAAGCAAACAACAAATAGGACAAAATAACTTTGGGTCGCCTGAACAGACCTCTGCAAAAATATACAGAGATATATAGGCATATGTAGATATAACGATACAACTATATATATATTTTTTTGTTTTTTTATGTTTTTCAGGTTTTTTTTGCTTTTTATACGCCTTTTAATTGCATCTATATACATACAATATGAATTCCTAACATAATAGGCATGGTCTAATCCCCTGAAAAATAAATGAAATAAAGTGGCTATGGTAGGAAATGCTCAAAAACCCCAAACACTGTGGCGTGTTTATAACCGAAAAAGCTATTCCTCAGCATGTGATCCGTTGCTAACGGCAATCCCCAGCAAAAAATGCATACAATGGAGGATGTCGGCAGTGGACCACATGCACCACAATGGCATCCTACACAAGATTAGATAATGTGTGGATGCAAATATAAAAATACATAAATCACTGCGAAAGGTGTACCACAATGATATGCAACTGAAAACACTGGCTAATCCCTCAAGCTGATGTTAAGAACTGAGACTTTAGCCAATGTATTCCAGTTAGGAACACTTCAGAGCCCTTTTGCACCACTGTCAAAGTATCTCAGCGTGGCTTGGGTTCCTACCACCAAGCTACCTACGGTGTGTGAACAACGGTCTGGGAGGTGCTAAGATACAACTTACAGCCAAACTCCCACATACCTCCATAGTGAGATCACTCAGGCAGTGGGAGAGATGATAAGGCTGTAAGCCCCACCCATAACAGGCCATGTGACACAGGCTACTAGGTGCAACAGAATTCTACCAGCAGTACGCAATGGCACATTCTAAACATGTCAAGAAAAATAACTGAAATAAGTGCCCTAAATGGGTGGAAATGCTCAAAAACCCCCAAAATTGTGGCGTGTTTATAACTGGGGGAGCAATTCCTCCACATGTGATCCGTTGCTAACAGCAATCCCCAGCAAAACGGATGCAGGGAGAAAGGTAAAAAAACATACTGTTATGTAGTGCTGACATTAGCGCATCGCTAATGTCAGTCAGCTACATAACAGTATTTCTGGTGGTAGAAACCCTTCAAGCCAAAAAGTTTAACTTTGACCAGAGCACCTTCTTCCACATAGTTACTGTGTGCCTTACATGGCTTGTGGCAAACTGCAAAAAACACTTCTTATGGCTTGCTTTCAAAAATGGCTTTCTTTTTGCCATTCTTTCATAAAGTTCAGATTTGTGTATTACATGACCAATAGTTGACCTGTGGACAGATTGTCCAACCTGAGATGTGAATCTCTGCAGCTCCTCCAGAGTGACCATGGTCCTCTTGACTGCTTCTCTAATTAGCGCTTTCCTTGCCTGGGCTGTCAGTTTAGGTGTACGAATATGGCTTGGGAGCTTTGCAGTTGTGCCATACTCCTTCCATTTTCGGATGATGGATTGAACAGTGCTTTGTGAGATGTTTGGGATTTTTTTTATACTAACCCTGTTTTACACTTCTCCACAACTTTATCCCTGACCTGTCTGGTGTGTTTCTTGGTTTCATGATGTTGTTTGATCACTAATGTTCTCTTCACAGAAAAGTTATAGTTATACTGAGAATAAATTACACATAGGTAAGGCTGTTACCAGCCTGCATTTGTGGGAGGGGCGTCTGGTTATTTATACCCCTCGTTACCTTCCAGCCAGGCGCCCGAGCATCACGCATCTGCTGCGTATCGCGCTTCCTCATTTAGTCCGTCCGAAGTGGCTTCCGGTCTTCTGCGCATGCACCACCGAATTCTGGATCGCCGATCGTCTGGCTCCCAGGTAATCAGGCCTCGGCTAGCTTCGGTCTAGCTCAGCTCCTCTCCCAGCCGGATTCCAGCACCCGGGGCTGGTTTTAGACGCCGCTCTCCCTCAGCACGGATCCCCCTCGCTGGTTCAGGCGACGGGGGCGGGGAGCGGCGTCACAGTACTATGTTATGCCTCTCCACTCTGGGATGTGTGGGCTGCTTAGGCAGGCTGGCACGGACGTTAAACGGTGACACACCAGCAAGTTTTATATTGTATAAAGGATTAGACCAGGCGCTCTTTTAGGTTACTCATTCACACTCTGGGAAAAGAGTTCAATTGATAATATTCAAGTAGACAAAATACATGCAATACGATACTACGCTAACAATAAATATAGCAGCATCAGAACAGCACATGTAGCATAGGGCAATTAGGTGATATTATGCATTCAATCAAGTTCGGATCCAATATATATATGACTCTGGAGTGGGGTTAATCACCATGGCAACATAGATAGGTCCTTATGGAGAGTTAGCAGCATAGGTAGTTTTTCTAGGAAAATGGTAGCATGAGTCACATTTCCAGCGTTCAGCAGTTGTCCTGCGAGCTATTTAAGCGGTTGGTCTGGCTCCATTTAGGTATTGGTAACGCAGAGCAACATTCGCATGTCGTCCGGCCCGTTCCTCTGCTTTATCACCATTTTTTTTTTCCGGTTTTTCCGGTCCTTCCATGTGGTTTACTTTCCCGGCTTGGCTCAGGCTGTCAGTGTCTACTGGCTCATCCGGGGTATCGGTGTCCCTGGGTTGCCCGGGTTGTCTGCTATCCTGGGTTCGCCCAGGGTATCCATGTCTCCTGGATCACCCAGGGTGTCTGTGTCTCCTGGATCGCCCAGGGTGTCTGTGTCTCCTGGATCGCCCAGGGTGTCTGTGTCTCCTGGATCGCCCAGGGTCTCAATGTGCCTGGATAGCCCAGGGTGTCTGTGTCTCCTGGATCGCCCAGGGTCTCAATGTGCCTGAATCGCCCAGGGTGTCTGTGTCTCCTGGATCGCCCAGGGTGTCTGTGTCTCCTGGATCGCCCAGGGTGTCTGTGCTCCTGGATTGCCCAGGGTGTCTGTGTCTCCTGGATCGCCCAGGGTCTCAATGTGCCTGGATCGCCCAGGGTGTCTGTGTCTCCTGGATCGCCCAGGGTCTCAATGTGCCTGGATCGCCCAGGGTCTCAATGGGCCTGGATCGCCCAGGGTATCTGTGTCTCCTGGATCGCCCAGGGTCTCAACGTGCCTGGATCGCCCAGGGTCTCAATGTGCCTGGATCGCCCAGGGTGTCTGTGTCTCCTGGATCGCCCAGGGTCTCAATGTACCTGAATCGCCCAGGGTCTCAATGTGCCTGGATCGCCCAGGGTGTCTGTGTCTCCTGGATCGCCCAGGGTCTCAATGTGCCTGGATCGCCCAGGGTGCCTGTGTCTCCTGGTTCACCCAGGGGGCTCGTATATTTTCTTTTAATTCTGACGTTGTGTTGTTCCTCCCTTTAGATTGGCTATTAGTTTTGCGTTTTCCTACGTTTCGGCCAGGCGATTCTAAGGCGCTCTCTGGTAAGTCAGTTAAAGATGGTTATTGGGGCAGGGTCAAACATCGGTTCATACTCAGGGTAATTTTCCTTTCATTAGCTCTAACTTAAGCAATTGGGGTTTTGGAGCCGTGTTTCCAAATCCATTCGTGTCCTGCCAGGTAGGTCTTTTCGTCCGATGGGCATTTTTACTCACCTTCATTCTTTTTCACAAATTCTTCCGTCCGCTCTCTCCGCATCCGTCTGTACTTTTCGTTTTCTAGGTGTACATTATTCATCTTTTTTTCTCAGGTCAAGTATGTCTCACGTCTCCTCCGATATGGATGATAACATCTCCATGCCAGGAACTCCCGTCTCAGGGCACAACAGTGGCACATCCTTGAGAAGTTGGACGGTGCCGAGATTGGTCGCCGAACTTAATCGCAGGGGGATACGGCATCCGGCGACTGCCCGCAAGGCTGAGTTGTATCGCCTGCTGATGACGGCCCCGGTTCCGATGGCGGACCATTCCAACTTCGATTCCATACAGCTGGCCCTAGCTCAGATCCAGTCGTCCATCAGTGGTCTGGCTGGCTCGGTTTCGGACATTCAGGCTAGGGTAGCAGTTTTGGAAACCAGGCCCGCAGTCTCACCGCAATATCCAGGTTCGGCAGTCACCCCTGCCATTCCTCTGGACGTTGCAGGTAGGCCTTCTGCCACTCCTCAGATCGCCCCTTCCCACTTTGTCCCGGAGCATATTAAAAAGGATATCCTGGCGGGCAAGGACGTGAATCTGGCGTCCATTCTTATTGCCTCCCAGGATATTTCGGAGAATCGGGTCATCAACTGCGGAGAGGTTTCCGTAGTGTTGAAGGCTAAGGATGCTCGGCTTAATAGGAAGTTATCTATTTCCGAGTTTGTTCTGGCCTTCAGCCTCTACAGGGACGTGGTGTGTTCCGCTCAGCCAGATCGCAGGGAAGAGCTGGACACTTACTTGTACCGGATTACGGACTTAGGGCACAAATACGGCGGCACGGCTTTCTACGACTACCATCGTTCTTTTTCGGCTAAAGCCGCGGCTGCTCTGAATCAGTTCCAGTTCGTGTCCAACTGGGCTGACTTGGACATGGAATTGTTTTGCCGGCATTTTGCGGGTCTCAAGGCCCCTCTCTGTGCTATCTGCCAGTCCATTTTTCATTCCACTGAGTGGTGTCCTAATCCGGTGCAAGCCCCACAGTCAGCTCCCTCGGCAGGTCCTTCCGGGTCCTCCAGGTCTTCCTCTTCATTAGATAAGCTGGGCAGACCGATTGTGTATCTCGGTAGCAGCCAGGTATGCAATAATTTTAATGCCAAGGGCTGTGCCTTTAATTCCTGCCATGCGCTCCACATTTGTTCTCTTTGTTTTCGGGCCCATCCCCGTCCCTCCTGTCCCAGGAGGACAGCCAAGGATTCCTGACTGGCCGACATTAATTTGGGGTTATTGGCTGCTCTTCTGCGGGACCACCCCGATCGGCCTTTTGTCTCCTTCTTGTTGGATGGGTTCAGAGAAGGTTTTCATACTGGCCTCATTACACTCCCCCAGGGCTGCTGGACGGGCCCTAATCTGTTATCCGCTGCCAGCGATCCCGAGGCAGTCACTTCTCTCATCCAATTGGAAGTCGACAAAGGGTTTGTCATTGGTCCTTTTTTGGAAATTCCATTCCAATCATGGCGCATCAGTCCCATTGGACTTGTTACAAAGCATTCGTCCAATAAAAAGCGTCTCATTTACGATCTCTCTGCGCCTCATATGTCGCCCATCCCCAGTCTCAATTCACTCATTCCCTCCGAGGAATATTCAATGCAATATTCTTCGGTCGATGAGGCCATTCAGTACATTCTGCAAGCAGGGGCCGGGGCTTGGTTGGCTAAGGTAGATATAGCTGATGCTTTCAAACAGCTTCCAATCCATCCACAGCTTTGGAAGTATTATGGCTTCAAGTGGGCGGATAATTTCTACTTCGCCAACCGGCTCACCTTCGGGTCTAAAAGTAGCCCGTGGCTTTTCGAACAACTGGCCAAAGCCCTACACTGGATCCTCATCCATCATGGCGGGTTATCCATGGTCGTCCACTACCTGGATGACTTCCTTATGGTAGAAAGACCTAGACAGGTCCCATCCATTCCACACACTCTATTGGATATTTTTTCCCGTCTTCAGGTCCCTGTCGCTGCCGCCAAGACTGAGGGTCCGGCCACCAAGGTCACCTTCTTGGGCATCATTTTAGATACAATCAAGATGGAGGCTAGCCTCCCCAGCGAGAAATTGCTTAGGATCCGCTCAGCTATCGCTCAAGCGGTCCGGTCCCACTCTTTGACCAAGGTCGAGTTGCAATCCTTGCTGGGGATGCTTAATTTCGCCACCAGAATCATGCCTCAAGGCAGGGCCTTTCTTTCCAGATTGTTATGTCTTTTGCCCTCCGCTCCAGAGCAGGATTCTGTCGTCCATCTCGACGGTCAGGCCATCGCGGACCTGTTCATGTGGAACAGTTTTCTATCCAATTGGAATGGCATTTCGCTGTTCGTTCCACAGTGGGACTCCTCTTCTCCCCTTGTTTTCTCTGATGCCGCGGGTTCCTTCGGGTTCGCTGCCATTTTTAGGTCCCATTGGCTGGCCGCCGGATGGCCGCCAGAGTTGGCCTCAGATTCAGCTGCTCTCAAATCCTCTCCCCTCCTGGAACTGTATCCCGTCGTGGCGGCAGCTCAGGTTTGGGGCCACCATTGGTCTAATTCTTCTGTGTCTTTTGTCACGGATAGTCAGACCTTGGTGGACATTGTTAACAAAGGCAGGGCCCAGTCATTCAAGATCATGGCCTTGTTGCGCAAACTAGTCTGGCTGTCCCTCCGCCACAATTTTCATTTTCGGTGTGTTCACATATCAGGCGAACAGAATAGGGCCGCGGACGCTCTTTCCCGCTTTAATTTTCCGTTTTTTTTTCAGGAAATGCCCGACGCGGATCGGTCAGGATCGCCCGTGCCCCATTTCAGCACCCTCACTCTGGACTAGATTCCCTCATAGACGAAGCCAAGGGTCTGGTCAGAAAGTCTCTGTCGCGTAATACGGCGAGGAATTATCAGGCCGGCTTGAGAGCGTTTGATAATTTCTCCAGGATTCATCCAAGGGGTCATCATTCCGAAACTTCCCACATTATGGCCTTCTTAGCTCATTGTCACTACCAACTATCTCTGTCACACAATACCATCAAACTTTATTTAGCCGGACTACAACACCACTTCATGCTGGATGATCCTCACCGCGGGTCCTTTTTCTCTGTTCAGGCCATTAAGGCCACCCTTCGGGGTATTCAAAAGGAGGGTAAGGGGTCCCACAGCCGTAGGCAACCTGTGTCTAGCGAATTGTTTAGGGCTCTCTCCTCATCGTTGGACGGTAATCCTTTTGGGCCCTCCACTAGCCTGATCCTGAAAGCGGCCATGTATCTCATTTTTTATGGGTTTCTTAGGCCCGGGGAAGTCCTAGCCGGGCCAAACCGTCAGGGCCACCCGTTGAAACAACATCTGTCATGGGGCCGTGGTTGCTACACTCTCCTCCTACCCTCCACCAAAACCAGTCAGACGGGTCCCCCCACCGCAGTCAGATTTTATCCGACTACTAACAAGTGGTGCCCAGTTCAGGTGCTGCACCAAGTGTTATCACATATTCAGGTCTCTTCTCCAGACAGCCCACTCCTGCCACACGCAGGCAAACCCCTTAATGCCACGCGGTCCATATCCTATATCCGTGCTCTCGCCCAAGGCCTAGGTTACGACCCCAAAGTAATATCAGGGCATTCTTTCCGCATAGGGGCGGCTTCAGCTGCATCACGGCATCAGGTGCCAGTTCACGTCATTCGGAGCATGGGGCGGTGGCAGTCCTCTTGTTTCACTAGATACATCCCTGATCCTCAAGTAGAGATATCCCGTGCCTTTTGTTCCTTGGCTTTGTAATCCACATAATAAAGAATTGTAACTAATTGTTGTTTTTGCCCCCTTTCTTGGAATACCCTCGCCGTGGCTCCCGGCATAATTCAGCCACCTAGCTCAGGGCGGAAGTCTCTGCGTACGCCGACGTCTTCCTAGCCCTGACCATAAATAGGTGGACTCTATTTACTAATTAAAGTGACTTTTTAAAGGGAGTCTTTCACCTAAAATCACCATTATAGAGCACCAACATCAGGATCTCCATTACATTCCCCATATTAGAATGCTACCTTCCATATTGCTGTCCATCAACAATTTCTCAGAAAAACACTTTTATTTAATATGTTAATTAGCTTCTGAAGGTGCCCAGGGGCGGAATTCATGCAGCCGTTGCCCAGGCCCCTCGTCGCTTTTCATATGAAACCCCTTTCACCACTCTGGCCCGCCCTAGGTTCTTCTGATTACGTCCTCCTCTTAGTGAGAAATCCAGCGCCAGATCAGGATGTATGGGCTAGCACATAAACGCTCTTGTGCCTCTGCCCATAATGGAGAATGAAGTGCGCAGGCGCGTTGAATCGGTTGAACGGCGCTGGCGCTGGATTTCTCATTAAGAGGAGGACGTAATCAGAAGAACCTAAGGCCGGCCAGAGGGGTGAAAGGGGAGGGGTTTCGTCTGAAAAGCATCGAGGGGCCTGGGCAACAGACGCATGAACGACGCCCCTGGACACCTTCAGAAGCTAATTAACATATTAAAGGAAAGTGTTTTTCTGAGAAAATCGTCGATGGACAGCAATATGGAAGGAAGTATTGTAATATGGGGAATGTAATGTAGATCCTGATGTTAGTACTCTATAATGGTGATTTTAGATGAAAGACTCCCTTTAAGGTAATTGGTCACACTCAATCCTATTTAGGGGTATCAGAGTACAGACGGCTGAATACGAATGCATGCCTTACTGTTTAGATGTTTATTTATTAAACATTTTGAAAACCATGTATCATTTTCACTTCACACATACTTGCTACTTTTGTGTTGGTCTTCCACATAAAATCCCAATAATATACATTTAAGTTTGTGGGTCTAACATGAAAAAATGTGGGCATGTTCAAGGGGTATACTGTATACCTTGTTTTCTGATTTTGTCCAATTATTCTTTTAGTGGAATGGGTCCAGTGCCTAATGACTATTTACTTGTCAGTCATCACAGTATGGTGACATTTTCTAGCCATGGATGTATAATTAATTTTAACTCCACTGCTAATTCAGAACCAATTAAATCTACTTAGGATCTTATCCCAGCCCTATCCTGTTGAGAATGCCTGAGTGTTTCAAAGGAACATAAGATTTACATGACAGTATTACTGTAGAATACAAAATAATTAGAAGTTTGAGGCAAGTTGAAGTTTTAATAAATGTCTTGGTTTTCCTGTGGTTGGAATCATGAAGGTACTCACTGTGGGTGATAATGGGTAATGCCCACTTAAAGGCATAAATAATACTGTATAAACTACAAGAAGATTAGAGCAATTAAAAATCTTAAGGACTCAGAAAATGCCCCAGACACACAATAATACACAATAGTTATTGCTTCTATCTACCAAGAAAGAAATGTACCACAATGAAATGTAATATTATTTTATACTAGACATTAAGCCTGTTACAATAACGGGCGCTAGAACAGCAGGGCATAAACATTAGTAGGAACAGTCTATATTAAATGGCAAGGGAACTGACTGGTCGCTGTAGCTGAGACTGCTGGCTGTGGCTTGTGGCTGAGACTGCTGGCACCAGGGCCGGCCTTAGGTGTTCAGGCTCCCTGTGCGAGCTAACCTTGTGGCCCCCCCCCCCCTCCCCCCTTAAAAAAATAAATAAAAAATATTGTGTGGCACAGTGTAGGCTATATGTGTATAACAAACATATTTCACATGAAAACTTACAGTTACTTGGCTTGGCCCTTGGGGATCTCGGACGCCACTTCCACGCTCGGTGGAGCTGATGAGGTGTTTTATCCTAATGAGAAAGATTTCATAATAAGTATTTGGAGAAGGCGCAGAGGGATAGCAGAGCAGGGAGAGGCTGGTGCTGCTACTAGGGGGTCATACCATGGGGGCCCACCATAATGCCCCCCCCCCCCAGTAGTAATAATTCTCCTTATAATGTGACAGTGCAATAAATACCCCCTTGTAATGCCCCCATTTGAGCTAATGTCCTCATAGTGCCCCCATAATGTGCCAGTATAAAATACCCCTATATAGTGCCCTAGTAAATGACCCCATAGTGCTCCACACCCTCCTTCCTCCTAGTGCCCCCCATAATGTACCAGTATAAAATGCTCCAGTAGATGCCCTCAGTGTCCCCCATAATTTGCAAGTATAAAATACCCCTTCTTAGTGCCCCCCGTAGATGACCCCATAGTACTCCTCTCCCCCCTTCCCCATAGTACCCACCATGTGTCCCAGTATAAAATTGTACTGTACAGAGAGCCCATATAAAATACCCCTTCTTTGTGGCCTCAGTAGATGCCCCTATAGTGCCCCCAATCATGTGCCAGTATTAACAGCCCCCCCTCTGTGCCAGTAATAATAGCCCCCTATGCCAGTAATAGCAGCCCCCCTGTGCCAATAATAGCAGCCCCCAGTGATAAGAGCCCCCCTGTGCCAGTAATAACAGCCCCCAGTAATAAGAGCCCCTCTGTGCCAGTAATAACAGCCCCCAGTAATAAGAGCCCCTCTGTGTCAGTAATAACAGCCCCCAGTAATAACAGCCCCTCTGTGCCAGTAATAACAGCCCCCAGTAATAAGAGCCCCTCTGTGTCAGTAATAACAGCCCCCAGTAATAACAGCCCCTCTGTGCCAGTAATAACAGCCCCCAGTAATAAGAGCCCCTCTGTGCCAGTAATAACAGCCCCCAGTAATAAGAGCCCCTCTGTGTCAGTAATAACAGCCCCTCTGTGCCAGTAATAACAGCCCCCGCCAGTAATAACAGCCCCCCCCTTTTCCAGTAATAACAGCCCCCCCTTTGCCAGTAATAACAGCCCCCGCCAGTAATAACAGCGCCCCCTTTGCCAGTAATAACAGACAGCCCCCCCTTTGCCAGTAATAACAGCCCCCGCCAGTAAAAGTATTGTACATAATAAAAATAATTAAAAAAAACACATACTTACCTCCATGTCAGTGATGCGATGCAGGCCTCTTCTGGCCTGCGCCGGCCTCTGATAGGCTGCAGGCACTAGGCCGGCAGCCTACCAGAGGAAGGGAAAGGGACACGCCTCTCCCTCCCCTACCGCAGCACAGGCAGGCATCTGTATCGCTGTCCTGAGGACGGCGATACAGATGACTGGAGATGAGCGCTTCCACAATGGAAGCGCTCATCTCCCTGTGCCGAGCCGTCGCCACTAGCTCGCTCGCCTGCCGCATATTACACTGCGAGCTGTCGGCCGCCCGGCCCCCCTGTTGCTATGGCGCCCTGTGCGACCACACAGCCCGCACACCCCAAAGGCCGGCCCTGGCTGGCACTGACTGGTGGCTGTGGCTGAGAGTGCTGGCTGTAGCTGAGAATGCTGGCACTGACTGTTGGCTGAGACTGGTGGCTGTGGCTGAGACTGCTGGCTGTGGCTAAGACTGCTGACTGCGACTGAGACTTCTGGCACTGACTGGTGGCTGTGGCTGAGACTGCTGGCACTGAGTCTTGACTGTGGCTGAGACTGCTGGCTGCGACTCATGGCTGAGACGGCTGACACTGACTGGTGGCTGTGGCTGGTGGCACTGACAACTGGCACTGACTGGTGGCTGATACTGCTGGCACTGTGATTGGTGGCTGTGGCTGGTGGCACTGACTGATGGCTGAGACTGTTGGCACTGGTTTGGCCAGCATGGTTGCAAGTGGAACGTCGTGTGTTGATTGGTAAGAACGCCGCGCATGCACAGTTCAATTATCGGCACACACGCACGGACACGCAGCCCTGAGCACCCACACAGGAATTTTATTACAAAGAATACTGACATCTAGTGGTATATTATCATGTTATACTGACATCAATTGGTATATTTTCATGTTTTACTGTCTTGTTTGCACTCTCACTTTATGAATACTTGTCAGGTTGTTTTTCGTCGGGCTGTAGCGCCAGTGGCATGCCTAGGGTGTTTGGCACCCAGGGCGGGTCCTTTCTCTGGCACCCCCCTACTTTAAAAAAAATTGTACCCCCTCACAGTAGTTATGCCCTCTCTGTGCCCCTTTCACAGTTGTAATGCCCTCTTTGTGCCCCCTTCACAGTAATAATCCCCCTCCATAGTAGAAATCTCCATAGTGCCCCATCACATTAGTAATACCCACTTCATTGTCGTAATGTCCTCTGGATCTGTACCCCCTCCAAATTAATAAAGTCCTATGTGCTCCCTCCATAGCGATAAAGACCTCTGTGCCCCCTCCATAGTGATAAAGTTCTCTGTGCCCCTTCATAGTGATAAAGACCTCTGTGCCCCCTCCATAGTGATAAAGACCTCTGTGCCCCCTCCATATTAATAAAGTCCTGTGTGCCCCATCCATAGTGATAAAGTCCTCTGTGCCCCCTCCATACTGATAAAGTCCTCTGTGCCCCTCCATAGTAATAAAGTCCTCTGTGTCCCTCCATAGTAATAAAGTCCTCTGTGCCCCCTCCATAGTAATAAAGTTCTCTGTGCCCCTTCATAGTGATAAAGACCTCTGTGCCCCCTCCATAGTGATAAAGACCTCTGTGCCCCCTCCATATTAATAAAGTCCTGTGTGCCCCATCCATAGTGATAAAGTCCTCTGTGCCCCCTCCATACTGATAAAGTCCTCTGTGCCCCTCCATAGTAATAAAGTCCTCTGTGTCCCTCCATAGTAATAAAGTCCTCTGTGCCCCCTCCATAGTAATAAAGTCCTCTTTGCCCCCTCCATAGTAATAAAGTCCTCTGTGCCCCCTCCATAGTAATAAAGTCCTCTGTGTCCCTCCATAGTAATAAAGTCCTCTGTGCCCCCTCCATAGTAATAAAGTCCTCTGTGCCCCCTCCATAGTAATAAAGTCCTCTTTGCCCCCTCCATAGTAATAAAGTCCTCTTTGCCCCCTCCCTAGTAATAAAGTCCTCTATGCCCCCCTCCATAGTAATAAAGTCCTCTGTGCCCCCCCTCCATAGTAATAAAGACCCCTGTGCCCCCTCCATAGTAATAAGGTCCTCTGTGCCCCCTCCATAGTAATAAAGTCCTCTGTGCCCCCTCCATAGTAATAAAGTCCTCTGTGCTCCATCCATAGTGATAAAGTCCTTTGTGCCCCCTCCATAGTAATAAAGTCCTATGTGCCCCCTCCATAGTAATAAAGACCCCTGTGCCCCCTCCATAGTAATAAGGTCCTCTGTGCCCCCTCCATAGTGATAAAGTCCTCTGTGCTCCCTCCATAGTGATAAAGTCCTCTGTGCCCCCTCCATACTGATAAAGTCCTCTGTGCTCCCTCCATAGTGATAAAGTCCTCTGTGCTCCCTCCATAGTGATAAAGTCCTCTGTGCCCTCTCCATACTGATAAAGTCCTCTGTGCCCTTCTGTATAAAAAAAGACAGTAACTCACCTTCTCCCATTCCTGTAGCTCACACACCTTTCTTCCCCGCAGTCACAGATCGCTCTGCAGCACTGTGTGGGGGTGGGGCTTATGCATATTTCCCATCTGCATGCTCCGCCCACACCCATGCTGGCAGCACAATCCGTGCCTGCAGGCTGAATGGTGGAGTGGGAAGAAGTCTTCCTGCTTCACCATTCAGAGCGCCACAGGCTTGAAGGAGGGGAGGAGCACAGGGAGCTGAGCAGTGAGTGACGGGACATCAACTCCCTGCGCCCCCCCCCCCCCCCCCCCACTACCCTACGCCACTGTGTAGCTCGGTCTCGGTTGCTGTCTTTTGCCTTTTCCCTGCCTTTTGGTGTGGGTGGTGCGGGCGGTGTGCGGTGCGCCGTGTGTTGATTGGCCGGTGCACCGCGCATGCGCACTTCGATAATCGGCACACACGGACACCAGCCCAGAGCATGCACACAGGGCTTTTATTAGTATAGATAACTACTGTACATAATTTTATAGCAATTTTATTTAAAGGGGTTATCCGAGACTGAAAAATGTCCCCCATATGCCCAGGCCCCTCACGTTGAATATCCTTACCAGGCTCCCCGCTCCCTGCGCTGCTCCTGGTCCCTGCACCGCCACTGCTGATTCTCCCTGTGTGCGGAAGAAAACATCTGGTGACGGGGGGGGGGCAGCCAATGACAGGTGATGACAAGGAAAAGCCTCCCTAGCGTCACCCGCTATGCTAGGTGGGCTGCCTCAGATAGTAGGAAGGAAAATTAAATCCTTGTCCTACCTTAGCTACCTTTGTTCTTCAATACTCTAATTTCTCCTGTTTGATTGAAGTTGTTGATCATTGATCATTGTCTACCATGTTACAGATACAATGTCACAGTTATTGCTTTTACAAGCCTGGTAGATCACTTTAGATTACCTCCTCCTTCCTCATCCCTCTTTTCTCACGCTGCAAAGAATTGAATTGAAAGCACATTGATACTGAAGTAATTACTGTGCATTTTTAGTTAACACGTTTCCTCTAAAGACTCTCAGACAGATTGGATATATTTGCACATTGATCTGAATTTCACCAAGGGAATAACACAATATAATAACACAATATCTATTGATTTTGCTGTCCTTTTGTATGTAATTTTGTAGCATTTTTGCTATACTGTAAATCCTACATGTGAACAAGCTGCTTTCTGCTACAGCCACATATTGCAGATTTTTTCCATAGTACTAGCTCTCATTTCTCTGCACATCAATTTCTATGTGTTTGTGCATAGTTCAATCACTTGGCCTGGTTTCCACATCAAAGGTATAGCTTTTTGGCTACTAATCTTCCATGAGGACCATGTCTTGAAGACTTCTCCAAACAGTATGATGGATATATCTGGGACCCATTGGTTTCTGCCAGCTCTCAGCTGCTGGCACTACAGGTCATCTTCAGATTTCAAAAGGAGATTAACATAATGGGCCAGATTTATCATTAGCACAGGTCAGAATAATGGAGTGAAAAAAGTCCCAAAAAAGTCCCAAAGGCTAAAACTGCACACAAATTTGCGACTTTGCGACTTCGCCAGTTTTCTGAAAGTGGGCGTGTTTTCTTATGTAAATGAATCTCTAGACAGATTTACTATTGGGACTATTTAAAAAAGTCGCAAAAAAGTCGCAATTTCACTCCAGTGAGGACCTTATGAGACTTTTTAATAGAACATGCGACTTTTTCATAAAAACGTGCGATTTTTTTATAAAGATGTGCGACTTTTGTAAAGCTGCTTACTGATGGATAAACTGCTACCGTCAAACCACATTTATTACAGTCTTAAAGGGCCGATCATAAATCTGACTTGGCTAAAACTGACTTTAGCCATATGTGAAAGTGGAGTGAGCTGTCAGAGTCATGGTAAATCTGGCCCAATGTGTCTTGCAAGTTTGGGGCTGCATTTCAGCAAATGGAATTGGGAATTGGTGTCCTCAATAGAGAAGGCCTTGCGGTTCGCCCGGTGGTTGTTTCACGGCGAACTTTGCGTGTTTGCGATTCGCCGAACATGCGAACATATGGAGATATTTGCGCCCGCCATATTCTTTCACAAGAACTTTGACCCATGACACATCCATCAGGTGGTACAGGACAGCCAATTGAGACATTTCAGCACATGGACATACCCCCTACCTTATAAATAAACCTGATCTGGCCGCCATTTTACATTCAGTGTTTTGCCAGTGTAGGGAGAGGTTGCTGTGTGGAGCAGGGACAGGCTGTTAGGGACACCAAACGCTTGCTAATAGGGCCACAAAAGTCATTTTAAGCACTAGTATAGGTGTGCTACCGATAGGTGTGATATACAGAGGGGTGTGATATACTTATAATATACTTTTATATTGAGTCAAAAACACATAGATCTATATAGTGATCACCTGGAAGCCTAGGGGCTAGGGGCTAGGTGCTCACTAGGGCCATTTTTAAATAGGGTAAGGTTCCGGACGGGGTCGCTCTTATCAGGGCGGGTGGTCTGTGGTTAGGTTATCAGGGCCAGAATAGCACCCCCTGTAGGGCAATATCAGGGACAGTTCTTTGCCCACCCTGTCCCTCAATACCACATCATCATCTAGCGCAGGGATAGATGTTTTTTTGCTTTCACTCCTGGATTCATGGATGTGCACTGGAACCCCCCGGATTGTGGTAGGACATATGGTTTCTGATTTGGTGCCGCCGAGCACCTGATTTAGTGCCGCCGAGCACTTGTTATTGCCTACCACATCTTTGCTTTTTGGTTAACGTTAATAATTTCATTTATTTTCATTTTGAGGGATATCTTTTCCATTCACACGTCCGCAAAATGGGTCCGCAGACCCATTTATTTTCAATGGGGCTGGAATGTGCTGTCCGCATCCGCGGATCCGCACTTCCGCATCTGTGCTTCCGTTTCCGCAAAAAAATAGAACATGTCCTATTCTTGTCCGCATTTGCAGACAAGATTAGGCATTTTCTATTATAGTGCCAGCGATGTGCGGTCCACAAATTGCGGATTGCACATTGCTGGTGTCCGTGTTTTGCGAATCCGCAAAACACTTACGGACGTGTGAATGGACCCCAGTTGTGTGCGGTTCTGCTGCGAAACTGCAAGTATATAGAGGGACAAGCGTTATTGGAACAAATAATTTCTACTGGTGTGATATACCAGTCCCCCCCCCAAAAAAAAATGATTGAAGCAGGGTGTTATATACCAATATACTTTCTTTATAGTGCATTTGGGTACTGTATAGTGCATTTGCGCATGCGCGTACGCGAAAATTATATTGCCGATATTTCGCATTGAAAACAAAAATTAATGGAGATCGCAAATTCGAAATAATACATCTGGTATGTCACTGTCCATGTTGTGGGACTATTTGTGCACTTCTAGTAATTATTTCTTGGCTGCAAATATGAGCTGAAGGTTTTTCAGGTTCATCTGCCATTAAAATGAATGGGACCCGCAGCGAACTTGCGGTTCGCGAACATTTGATCGCGTTCACGTGATCGTGTTCGCGAACCGCCCCTGGCAGATGTTCGTCCATCACTAGTCCTCAATAAACATAGGCAGATACTTAAACAACATGCAGTACCATCAGGGAGGTGTCTGAGTGGCTCCAATACCACAAACATCCAATGTCCTTAAGAACTATATTCAGTGTAAAGAAGAAAAAGAAGTCCTGGAAATGATAATATGGTGCCCACAGATCTCAATGTCATCAAATCTCTCTGGGAATTCATGAAGGGAAATAAAGATTTGAGCAAGCCTACGTCTGTGGTTAGTTGAGCAAGATGTTTGGAACAACCTTCGTGCTGAGTTCCAAGGATACCTAGAAGAAATGATGCTGTAATTGATGCTTTTTAGATACATATGTATGACTTTTGTGGAAGATCTTTTTATGGAGTTCAGCATGTGGGATAAATAACATAATAGTTTTATAGCTTTAGTCATTACAGGTGCAATAATACTAGTTATGTGTAGCTTATTTTATTTACTCTTTTTTAATAATAATGCACTTGATATGCTTAAAAAAAGTTTTTTTTTTTTTTTAGAAACTGATAGACTTCCAACATGGCAAACTTAAAGGGCTTCTGTCACCCCACTAAACGCCTTTTTTTTTGTGTACTTATAATCCCTATCCTGCGATATTGCCATACATTATGTTATTAATAATTTTCGTTCAGTAGATTTAGCAAAAAACTTACTTTTATGATATGCTAATTACCTTTCTACCAGCAAGTAGGGCGTCTACTTGCTGGTAGCAGCCGCAGAAAACAGCCCCCTCCTGTTGATTGACAGGGCCAGCCGCGATCTCCTCCGCCGGCCGGCATTTTCTAATATGAGGGGGTAAGATGATAGCATTAGCACAATTTCAAGCTAACTTAAACTAATAACTATATAATTTAAAACAGAAACACCCTCATTTTTCTAAAAGGTGTACACTATATGTACACAAACAAAACAGACTATTCAACCAGAGAGCTGCCTCAGGAGTGTTCAACAATTTTTTATATTTCCTCAAAGTGAACCCCTGCTGTATCATTAAAGACTTTTGCTATTGAGTAAATATACATCAAGGAGATATTAATGATTGGTGAAGACTGAAGACTAATATACATAAGGTTCTGAGTCAGATATATGGATGAATACCTTTGTAATACACAGTTGCAAGGAAAAGTATGCGAACCCTTTGGAATGATATGGATTTCTGCACAAATTGGTCATAAAATGTGATCTGATCTTCATCTAAGTCACAACAATGGACAAAAACTGTCTGCTTAAACTAATAACACACAAAGAATTAAATTTTACCATGTTTTTATTGAACACACCATGTAAACATTCACAGTGCAGGTGGAAAAAGTATGTGAACCCCTAGACTAATGACATCTCCAAGAGCTAATTGGAGTGAGGTGTCAGCCAACTGGAGTCTAATCAATGAGATGAGATTGGAGGTGTTGGTTACAGCTGCCCTGCCCTATAAAAAACATACACCAGTTCTGGGTTTGCTTTTCACAAGAAGCATTACCTGATGTGAATGATGCCTCGCACAATAGAATTGTTGACTTGCATAAAGCTGGAAAGGTTTATAAAAGTATCTCCAAAAGCCTTGCTGTTCATCAGTCTATGGTAAGACAAATTGTCTATAAGTGGAGAAAGTTCAGCACTGCTGCTACTCTCCCTAGGAGTGGCCATCCTGTAAAGATGACTGCAAGAGCATAGCGCAGACTGCTCAGTGAGGTGAAGAAGAATCCTAGAGTGTCAGCTAAAGACTTACAAAAGTCTCTGGCATATGCTAACATCCCTGTTAACGAATCTAAGATATGTAAAACATTAAACAAGAATGGATTTCATGGGAGGATACCACAGAGAAAGCCACTGTTGTCCAAAAAAACCATTGCTGCACGTTTACAGTTTGCACAAGAGCACCTGGATGTTCCACAGCAGTACTGGCAAAATATTCTGTGGACAGATGAAACACACAGCACTATGTGTGGAGAAAGAGGCACAGCACACCAACATCAAAACCTCATCCCATCTGTAAAGTATGGTAGTGGGGGCATCATGGTTTGGGGCTGCTTTGCTGTGTCAGGGCCTGGACGGATTGCTATCATCGAAGGAAAAATTAATTCCCAAGTTTATCAAGACATTTTGCAGGAGAACTCAAGGCCATCTGTCCACCAGCTGAAGCTCAACCGAAGATGGGTGTTGCAACAGGACAACGACCCAATGCATAGAAGTAAATCAACAATAGAATGGCTTAAACAGAAGAAAATACGCCTTCTGGAGTGGCCCAGTCAGAGTCCTGACCTCAACCCGATTGAGATGCTGTGGCATGACCTCAAGAAAGCGATTCACCCCAGACATCCCAAGAATATTGCTGAACTGAAACAGTCCTGTAATGAGGAATGGTCAAGAATTACTCCTGACCGTTGTGCACGTCTGACCTGCAACTACAGGAAACGTTTGGTTGAAGTTATTGCTGCCAAAGGAGGTTCAACCAGTTATTAAATCCAAGGGTTCACATACTTTTACATTCACTGTGAATGTTTACATGATGTGTTCAATAAAAACATGGTAACATTTAATTCTTTGTGTTTTATTAGTTTAAGCAGACTGTGATTGTCTATTGTTGTGACTTAGATGAAGATCAGATCACATTTTATGACCAATTTGTGCAGAAATCCATATAATTTCAAAGGGTTCAAATACTTTTTCTTGCAACTGTATGTGCTACATTTGGCAACCCATCCAGGCTCCATCTCGGACTGCTGTTTGGGAAGGCTGTCAGTTTGCTGACACCACAAACCTGAAATTCTGTGGACGATTGTATGCTTTGAATGGTGTGCCGCCCCATCATGCACAATTGATCTGATGTCTACTTTTGTGTCTGAGCCAGTTGGATAGCGCAAGCACTTTTTCTTTTGGTTTCTTTGTACTATACATAGCAAGATGTTATAAAGTGCCATTTATGATTCATATAAGAAAATGTAATTTTGTGTAATGCTCTATATGAATAAGGCCTCATGCACACAACCATATTTTGCATTAGTTTCTGATCCACATTTTCTGCACATTGCACAATGACTCATTCATTTATATGGGTCCAGGTCCAAAAGAATCCAAAAGAAAAAAAAGAACAGATGTCATCTGTGCGCTGTCCACATCCATATGTCCATTCTGCAAAAGATAGAACATGTTCTATATGATGAAATCAATGGGACCGCAAAAATAGAAAAAAAGGATGCAACATGGACATCACATAGACATAGCAAACTGCAAAATACATATGGTCATGTCACAGTACCCTAAATTGTGTGCAATATCTATGAAGAATTTTCTCTATGGAAACTCTAACACTTCTGCCTTATTCTCCTTCTGACTTGTCCATCTGTTTCAAAACAAAAGAATATCATAAATTCATGCCCATCCTTTTGTTACAAGTTGAAATCAAATTGAACTTTTAACATTCTCTCTAACTTTGCTATTACATGTAACTAAATAGCCACAGACAGGAACTGTCAAAAGTAATGTGTAATTTAACACAGAAAAATGACAGTTATTATGGGCTGAACAGCTGCAGCGAGCACCCTACACCAGAAGGTACAAACGCTTTCATTATCAGAAGTATTTACCGTTTTCTGCCTCTGGAGAAATTGGATATTTCAGATTCATATAAAAGCCTAGAGACGATCAGCAATTGCTGTCCACTTTCAACCTACAATATCTGAAAGAAAGTGTGGTAAATGAAATAAAAAAGAAATACAACCTATTATAGTATCATCTGTGGACTAAACTCAGAGATCCCTCATGCTTTAATTAGTCCACAACAATTTTACAACATTTTACACTATGCAGCAATTATACTGCAATTATAGAGCACAGTATAGTCCCAAAATAAGTGCAATATAGCACACAGCATATTATATGGTATTTTCACAATCTACAGTACTAGTTTAGTATAGCACACTATATAATGCACCATATAGTCACAGTACATTCTAGAATGTTGTTGTTATTTACAGTAAACTACAGTCCAGATATTTCATAAAATTTTATCCCGTAAGATACCAGCGCTGTACCATGTATGGCGTTGCAGGATGTGACTTAAGTCATGTACATCCCTTTGGTTGGGAGGGTTTAGGAGCTACACGCGCTTGATCAGTAACAGAGGTACGGCTGTTCCTGACAGCCGAACCCCCGCTGTTAAAGGCAGTGTATTAACCCCTTGCAGGGGCGTTTCTAGGGTCTCAAAAGATCCGGGGCACAAGCCCCAATAAATATGTCCCCCCCCCCCCCCCGCACTATGCTGTGCTTGCTATACAGCAGCACTTACCTGTCACATCATGGGCCTCCAGGTGACGTCTCCTCTCTGTCATCTTCTCCACTCGGTCTGGACAACTTCTCTCAGCCGCCTCATCTCTGCAGAGTGTGACACACAGACATCTTAGCTTCCTCACATTCTATCATTATCCCCCAACTGGAGTCCCCACAGTGTTATCCTGCTGCTTGCTGTGCCAAAACCTCAAACCCCCTCCCCAATACCCCCAAATACTATCCTAAAGAAACATTACTGCCCCCCATAGTAATAGTGCTCCTAATAGTCCCACCAATAGTAATTCCCTTCTAGAATGCCCTCATTAGTAACACTGCCCCAACCGTGATAATGCTCCTCAACAATGCCCCAATTATTAGAAGAGCCCTCCCATATTAATAATACCCTCACAGAGTCCCCAGTAGAAATAAGGCCCCCTATTGTTCCCCCAGTGGTATCAAAGCTCCCTACAGACCCCTCAGTTGTAATAAGGCCCCCATAGTGCGCTTAGTAGAAATAAAGCGGATCTATAAGACCCTCCTATAGAGCCCCCAGTAGTAATAAGACCGCCTATAAAGTCCCCTGGATCTGCAGTGCCCTCTGCAGTTATAATCCTCCCTCCACCATACAGTCCCATGTAAATAACATCACCTCCTCCCCAGCCGCCTCCAACGCACAATCCCATGTAAACATCACCCCCTAAGGCTACTTTCACACTTGCATTCGTGGGGATCTGTCCTGTACTTGTACAGGAAGGATCCGCACCGATATAATACAAACGAATGCATCCGTTCAGGACCGACTCGTTTGCATTAGATTTGAATTTCTAAGTCCCAATATGGATCCGTCCTGACTTACATTGAAAGTCAATGGGGACGGATCTGTTTACAATTGCACCATTTTGTGTCAAAGCAAAGGGATCCGTCCCCATTGACTTACATTGTAAGTCAGGACGGATCTGTTTGGCTCCGCAAGGCCATGCGGACACAAAACGCTGCTTGCAGCATTTTGGGGTCCGCCTCCAAAATGGAACGGGGGGCCGTTTGGAGCCGAACGAATGCATTCTGAATGGATCCGCATCCATTCAGAATGCATTTGGGTTAAACTGATGCATTTGGGGCTGCTTGTGAGAGACCTGAAACGGATCTCACAAGCGGATCACCAAACGCAAGTGTGAACGTAGCCTAAACATTAAGACCCATGTACATAAACATCATTCCCCCCCATCATCCACTTTCAACATACAGTCCCATGTAAATAACATCACTCCCTCCCCCAGCCACCTCAAGCACACTGTTCCATGTTCCATGTCAATAACATCCCTCCCTTCAGCCCTAAAATACATCCCAGTTAAATAACTACAACTCCCAGCATTGCTCTGCCTCTCCCTTCACTTACCTCTCCTGTACAGACAGCAGCATTAGGCTCCTTCTCCTCTTCACTCCGGTCCAATCCTGCACTGGTCACATGATGGTGACATCATCCAGGTCATCCTATCACAGCCTGTTTTGCTGATCACATGACCTGTGATGTCACCACAGGTCCTTCACCTCTTCCCAGTGTAAGATTCCATTGTATTGCCGTTCTGTGTACGGCAATACAGTTGTATCTAGCAGGCAGGCAGGACATTCGGGGCCTGGGACAAAACATCCGGGGTCCAGGCCTCGAATGTTTTAACCTAGCGACGCCCCTGACCCCTTGTATGCTGCAGTGAGCTCTGACTGCGGCATACACAGGGTTTGCACAGGGTACGGGCTACCTCCCGGCTGCCCTACGACAGGCATTGGGGCTTGCTTCCTACAGAAGCTTGTGAGATTCAGCCCATTTGGTCTCACAGACAGGCAGGCTGCCACTGTATTACATTGCTAATACACTGACACTCAATGCATTACAATACACATGGGGGATCAGACCCCAAAAAGTTGAAGTTCCACAGTGGGACAAAAATAAAAAGTTTAAAAAAGTGTTTTTCATAATAAAATGAATAAAAGTTTCATGTAAAAAAAAATGCCCATAATATCCCATAATAAAGATGTGTAAAGAAATGAAAAAGAAAAAGAAAGAAAACAAAATGAAACATAATGACAGGCTCTATACAAATATGACATGATCCACCCCATCAGGTGAACGCTGTAAACAAAAACCAAACATAAAAACTGTGCCAAAATAGCAACTTTTTTGGTCACCATGCCTCACAAAAAGAGTAATGCCAAGCGATCAATAAGTATTATTATCCCAAAATGGTACCTCATCCCACAAAAAACGAGCCCCTACGTAAGACAATCGCCCCAAAAAAAATGTATATTCAGAATATAGCAACACAATTTTATTTATTTTTTTCTTTTCAAAAATGCTTTTACTGTGTAAAACATAGAAAACAAGGACAAATGAGTCATCACTGCGTCTGTACAAACAGCTCACTTGAATGGAAGCTGAGTTGCAGTACCATGACAAGGCCACTACACAGTGGAAAGAGCCTTCTGTTTCCTGGATCTGTCCAGTGGCTGTGCCAGTGGCTAGACAAAACTGTTGAACAGGGTGGATGCCAGATGTTAGATCCCCATGATCAGATGTTGATAGCCATATGTTTTTAGAATTTTAATTTTTTTATGTCCATGTATTCCTCAATAGTTTGAAAAATGCAATGCCACTTGGCCCATATAATAATAATATTGTCAAGACTTTCTGTTCTGCACAGCTCATTTTTCAGCAAATATCTTTTTATTTTTATTACAGGCAGGATTATAGTGTAAGATATAACCTCTATGTAAAAACACAAGATCCACCATTCACTATAGGTAATAAATATAGCCTATTTACTCATCTTTCTTTTATAATGAAGTCAGCCCTCCAGTCTGTTGTGTCTTTGGCCCATGGCGGCTCCTGTAAAGCTTATCTCTAAATGCTGTTAACAGCTTAGGAGTAGAGTTGAGCGAACACCTGGATGTTCGGGTTCGAGAAGTTCGGCCGAACATCCCGGAAATGTTCGGGTTCGGGATCCGAACCCGATCCGAACTTCGTCCCGAACCCGAACCCCATTGAAGTCAATGGGGACCCGAACTTTTCGGCACTAAAAAGGCTGTAAAACAGCCCAGGAAAGAGCTAGAGGGCTGCAAAAGGCAGCAACATGTAGGTAAATCCCCTGCAAACAAATGTGGATAGGGAAATGAATTAAAATAAAAATTAAATAAATAAAAATTAACCAAAATCAATTGGAGAGAGGTTCCATAGCAGAGAATCTGGCTTCCCGTCACCCACCACTGGAACAGTCCATTCTCAGATATTTAGGCCCCGGCACCCAGGCAGAGGAGAGAGGTCCCGTAACAGAGAATCTGGCTTCATGTCAGCAGAGAATTAGTCTGCATGTCATAGCAGAGAATGAGGCTTCACGTCAGCCACCACTGCAACAGTCCATTGGCATATATTTAGGCCCAGCACCCAGGCAGAGGAGAGAGGTCCCGTAACAGACAATCTGGCTTCATGTCAGCAGAGAATCAGTCTGCATGTCATAGCAGAGAATCAGGCTTCACATCACCCACCACTGCAACAGTCCATTGTCATAAATTTAGGCCCAGCACTAGTGTTGAGCGGCATGTCCCATATTCGAATTCGCGAAATTTTGTGAATATTCGAAAGAATATTCGTAAAATATTCGCGATTATTCAAATTCGTTATTATTTCGCATATGCGATAATTCGAATTTTCGCATCGCATAATACATATGCTATGCAAAATTCACATGTGCGCTAATGAAATCGCCTTACGAAGATTCGCAACTCAATTCAATCACTAATGTATGAATGCAATGCCCTTTGCCTCTGTTCTGGGACAAGTGTAGATATTCGCATGTGCGCTAATAAAATCGCCTTACGAAGATTCGCACCTCAATCACTTTCTAGGGAATGTGAGACTTTTGGGAATCAATCGAGATACAGTGGGGGGTGATGACAGTAGTTGACAGAGTACAGATCAATGTAATCTGTAAGGTGGAAAGTAAAATAAAAAATACGAATTTTCGTTAATCGAATTTTACGAAGTTCTACGTATTCGCGAATATGGTGCTATACTATATGAATGCACAGGCCTTTGCCTCTCTGTTCTGGGGACAAGTGTAGATATTTGCATTTGCGTTAATAAAATCGCCTTACGAAGATTCGCAGCTCAATTCAATCACTAATGTATGAATGCAAAGCCCTTTGCCTCTGTTCTGGGACAAGTGTAGATATTCGCATGTGCGCTAATAAAATCGCCTTACGAAGATTCGCAACTCAATTCACTAATGTATGAATGCAAAGCCCTTTGCCTCTGTTCTGGGACGTGCCGATATTCGCATGTGCGCTAATAAAATCGCCTTACGAAGATTCGCGCCTCAATCACTTTCTAGGCAATGTGAGTAAGATCTGAGCTGTTGGACCTTTGGGAAACAATCAATTATATGTGTACTGTGATTTTGTGGGGGGGGGGAAAAAAACAAAAAACGAATATTCGTTTTTACGAATATATAGCACTATATTCGAAATATTCGCGAAATCGCGAAGTTGCGATATTCGCGAAAAAAATTTGCTTTTCGAATATTCGCGCTCAACACTACCCAGCACCCAGGCAGAGGAGAGAGGTCCCGTAACAGACAATCTGGCTTCATGTCAGCAGAGAATCAGTCTGCATGTCATAGCAGAGAATGAGGCTTCACGTCAGCCACCAATGCAACAGTCCATTGGCATATATTTAGGCCCAGCACCCAGGCAGAGGAGGGAGGTCCCGTAACAGAGAATCTGTCTTCATGTCAGCAGAGAATTAGTCTGCATGTCATAGCAGAGAATGAGGCTTCACGTCAGCCACCACTGCAACAGTCCATTGGCATATATTTAGGCCCAGCACACACACAGGCAGAGGAGAGAGGTCCCATAACAGAGAATCTGGCTTCATGTCAGCAGAGAATCAGTCTACATGTCATAGCAGAGAATGAGGCTTCACGTCAGCCACCACTGCAACAGTCCATTGGCATATATTTAGGCCCAGCACACACACAGGCAGAGGAGAGAGGTCCCGTAACAGAGAATCTGGCTTCATGTCAGCAGAGAATCAGTCTGCATGTCATAGCAGAGAATGAGGCTTCACGTCAGCCACCACTGCAACAGTCCATTGGCATATATTTAGGCCCAGCACCCAGGCAGAGGAGGGAGGTCCCGTAACAGAGAATCTGTCTTCATGTCAGCAGAGAATTAGTCTGCATGTCATAGCAGAGAATGAGGCTTCACGTCAGCCACCACTGCAACAGTCCATTGGCATATATTTAGGCCCAGCACCCAGGCAGAGGAGGGAGGTCCCGTAACAGAGAATCTGTCTTCATGTCAGCAGAGAATTAGTCTGCATGTCATAGCAGAGAATGAGGCTTCACGTCAGCCACCACTGCAACAGTCCATTGGCATATATTTAGGCCCAGCACACACACAGGCAGAGGAGAGAGGTCCCGTAACAGAGAATCTGGCTTCATGTCAGCAGAGAATCAGTCTGCATGTCATAGCAGAGAATGAGGCTTCACGTCAGCCACCACTGCAACAGTCCATTGGCATAAATTTAGGCCCAGCACCCAGGCAGAGGAGAGAGGTCCCGTAACAGAGAATCTGGCTTCATGTCAGCAGAGAATCAGTCTTCATATCATAGCAGAGAATCAGGCTTCACGTCACCCACCACTGTAAGAGTCAATTTTCATAAATTTAGGCCCAGAACCCAGGCAGAGGAGAAAGGTCCCGTAACAGACAATCTGGCTTCATGTCAGCAGAGAATCAGTCTTCATATCATAGCAGAGAATCAGGCTTCACGTCACCCACCACTGCAACAGTCCATTGGCATATATTTAGGCCTAGCACACAGGCAGAGCAGAGAGGTCCCGTAACAGACAATCTGGCTTCATGACAGCAGAGAATCAGTCTGCATGTCATAGCAGAGAATCAGGCTTCACGTCAGCCACCACTGCAACAGTCCATTGTCATAAATTTAGGCCCAGCACCCAGGCAGAGGAGAGAGGTCCCGTAACAGAGGATCTGGCTTCATGTCAGCAGAGAATCAGTCTGCATGTCATAGCAGAGAATGAGGCTTCACGTCAGCCACCACTGCAACAGTCCATTGTCATAAATTTAGGCCCAGCACCCAGGCAGAGGAGAGAGGTCCCGTAAAAGAGGATCTGGCTTCATGTCAGCAGAGAATTAGTCTGCATGTCATAGCAGAGAATCAGGCTTCATGTCAGCCACCACTGCAACAGTCCATTGGCATATATTTAGGCCTAGCACACAGGCAGAGCAGAGAGGTCCCGTAACAGACAATCTGGCTTCATGACAGCAGAGAATCAGTCTGCATGTCATAGCAGAGAATGAGGCTTCACGTCAGCCACCACTGCAACAGTCCATTGTCATAAATTTAGGCCCAGCACCCAGGCAGAGGAGAGAGGTCCCGTAACAGACAATCTGGCTTCATGTCAGCAGAGAATTAGTCTGCATGTCATAGCAGAGAATCAGGCTTCATGTCAGCCACCACTGCAACAGTCCATTGGCATATATTTAGGCCTAGCACACAGGCAGAGCAGAGAGGTCCCGTAACAGACAATCTGGCTTCATGTCAGCAGAGAATCAGTCTGCATGTCATAGCAGAGAATGAGGCTTCACGTCAGCCACCACTGCAACAGTCCATTGTCATAAATTTAGGCCCAGCACCCAGGCAGAGGAGAGAGGTCCCGTAACAGACAATCTGGCTTCATGTCAGCAGAGAATTAGTCTGCATGTCATAGCAGAGAATCAGGCTTCATGTCAGCCACCACTGCAACAGTCCATTGGCATATATTTAGGCCTAGCACACAGGCAGAGGAGAGGTTCATTCAACTTTGGGTAGCATCGCAATATAATGGTAAAATGAAAATAAAAATAGGATTGAATGAGGAAGTGCCCTGGAGTCCAATAATATATGGTTATGGGGAGGTAGTTAATGTCTAATCTGGACAAGGGACGGACAGGTCCTGTGGGATCCATGCCTGGTTCATTTTTATGAACGTCAGCTTGTCCACATTGGCTGTAGACAGGCGGCTGCGTTTGTCTGTAATGACGCCCCCTGCCGTGCTGAATACACGTTCAGACAAAACGCTGGCTGCCGGGCAGGCCAGCACCTCCAAGGCATAAAAGGCTAGCTCTGGCCACGTGGACAATTTAGAGACCCAGAAGTTGAATGGGGCCGAACCATCAGTCAGTACGTGGAGGGGTGTGCACACGTACTGTTCCACCATGTTAGTGAAATGTTGCCTCCTGCTAACACGTTGCGTATCAGGTGGTGGTGCAGTTAGCTGTGGCGTGTTGACAAAAGTTTTCCACATCTCTGCCATGCTAACCCTGCCCTCAGAGGAGCTGGCCGTGACACAGCTGCCTTGGCGACCTCTTGCTCCTCCTCTGCCTTGGCCTTGGGCTTCCACTTGTTCCCCTGTGACATTTGGGAATGCTCTCAGTAGCGCGTCTACCAACGTGCGCTTGTACTCGCGCATCTTCCTATCACGCTCCAGTGCAGGAAGTAAGGTGGGCACATTGTCTTTGTAGCGTGGATCCAGCAGGGTGGCAACCCAGTAGTCCGCACAGGTTAAAATGTGGGCAACTCTGCTGTCGTTGCGCAGGCACTGCAGCATGTAGTCGCTCATGTGTGCCAGGCTGCCCAGGGATAAGGACAAGCTGTCCTCTGTGGGAGGCGTATCGTCATCGTCCTGCCTTTCCCCCCAGCCACGCACCAGTGATGGACCCGAGCTGCGTTGGGTGCCACCCCGCTGTGACCATGCTTCATCCTCATCCTCCTCCACCTCCTCCTCATCCTCGTCCTCCTCGTCCTCCAGTAGTGGGCCCTGGCTGGCCACATTTGTACCTGGCCTCTGCTGTTGCCAAAAACCTCCCTCTGAGTCACTTCGAAGAGACTGGCCTGAAAGTGCTAAAAATGACCCCTCTTCCTCCTCCTCCTCCTCCTCCTCCTGGGCCACCTCCTCTTCCATCATCGCCCTAAGTGTTTTCTCAAGGAGACATAGAAGTGGTATTGTAACGCTGATAACGGTGTCATCGCCACTGGCCATGTTGGTGGAGTACTCGAAACAGCGCAACAGGGCACACAGGTCTCGCATGGAGGCCCAGTCATTGGTGGTGAAGTGGTGCTGTTCTGTAGTGCGACTGACCCGTGCGTGCTGCAGCTGAAACTCCACTATGGCCTGCTGCTGCTCGCACAGTCTGTCCAGCATGTGCAAGGTGGAGTTCCACCTGGTGGGCACGTCGCATATGAGGCGGTGAGCGGGAAGGCCGAAGTTACGCTGTAGCGCAGACAGGCGAGCAGCGGCAGGATGTGAACGCCGGAAGCGCGAACAGACGGCCCGCACTTTATGCAGCAGCTCTGACATGTCGGGGTAGTTGTGAATGAACTTCTGCACCACCAAATTCAGCACATGCGCCAAGCAAGGGATGTGCGTCAAATTGGCTAGTCCCAGAGCTGCAACGAGATTTCGCCCATTATCACACACCACCAGGCCGGGCTTGAGGCTCACCGGCAGCAACCACTCGTCGGTCTGTTGTTCAATACCCCGCCACAACTCCTGTGCGGTGTGGGGCCTGTCCCCCAAACATATGAGTTTCAGAATGGCCTGCTGACGTTTACCCCGGGCTGTGCTGAAGTTGGTGGTGAAGGTGTGTGGCTGACTGGATGAGCAGGTGGAAGAAGAGGAGGAGGAAGCCGAGAAGGAGGAGGTGGCAACAGGAGGCAAAGAATGTTGCCCTGCGATCCTTGGCGGCGGAAGGACGTGCGCCAAACAGCTCTCCGCCTGGGGCCCAGCTGCCACTACATTTACCCAGTGTGCAGTTAGGGAGATATAGCGTCCCTGGCCGTGCTTACTGGTCCACGTATCTGTGGTTAGGTGGACCTTGCTACAGATGGCGTTGCGCAGTGCACACTTGATTTTATCGGATACTTGGTTGTGCAGGGAAGGCACGGCTCTCTTGGAGAAGTAGTGCCGGCTGGGAACAACATACTGTGGGACAGCAAGCGACATGAGCTGTTTGAAGCTGTCTGTGTCCACCAGCCTAAATGACAGCATTTCATAGGCCAGTAGTTTAGAAATGCTGGCATTCAGGGCCAGGGATCGAGGGTGGCTAGGTGGGAATTTACGCTTTCTATCAAATGTTTGTGAGATGGAGAGCTGAACGCTGGCGTGTGACATGGTTGAGACGCTTGGTGACGGAGGTGGTGGTGGTGGTGTTGGTGGTACATCCCCTGTTTGCTGGGCGGCAGGTGCCAACGTTCCTCCAGAGGCGGAGGAAGAGGCCGAGGCGGCAGCAGCAGAATAGGCCGAGGCGGCAGCAGCAGAAGAGGTAGCAGGGGGAGCCTGAGTGACTTCCTTGGTTTTAAGGTGTTTACTCCACTGCAGTTCATGCTTTGCATGCAGGTGCCTGGTCATGCAGGTTGTGCTCAGGTTCAGAACGTTAATGCCTCGCTTCAGGCTCTGATGGCACAGCGTGCAAACCACTCGGGTCTTGTCGTCAGCACATTGTTTGAAGAAGTGCCATGCCAGGGAACTCCTTGAAGCTGCCTTTGGGGTGCTCGGTCCCAGATGGCGGCGGTCAGTAGCAGGCGGAGTCTCTTGGCGGCGGGTGTTCTGCTTTTGCCCACTGCTCCCTCTTTTGCTACGCTGTTGGCTCGGTCTCACCACTGCCTCTTCCTCCGAACTGTGAAAGTCAGTGGCACGACCTTCATTCCATGTGGGGTCTAGGACCTCATCGTCCCCTGCATCGTCTTCCACCCAGTCTTGATCCCTGACCTCCTGTTCAGTCTGCACACTGCAGAAAGACGCAGCAGTTGGCACCTGTGTTTCGTCATCATCAGAGACATGCTGAGGTGGTATTCCCATGTCCTCATCATCAGGAAACATAAGTGGTTGTGCGTCAGTGCATTCTATGTCTTTCACCGCTGGGGAAGGGCTAGGTGGATGCCCTTGGGAAACCCTGCCAGCGGAGTCTTCAAACAGCATAAGAGACTGCTGCATAACTTGAGGCTGAGACAGTTTCCCTGGTATGCATGGGGGTGATGTGACAGACTGATGGGGTTGGTTTTCAGGCGCCATCTGTGCGCTTTCTGCAGAAGACTGGGTGGGAGATAATGTGAACGTGCTGTATCCACTGTCGGCCACCCAATTGACTAATGCCTGTACCTGCTCAGGCCTTACCATCCTTAGAACGGCATTGGGCCCCACCATATATCGCTGTAAATTCTGGCGGCTACTGGGACCTGAGGTAGTTGGTACACTAGGACGTGTGGATGTGGCAGAACGGCCACGTCCTCTCCCAGCACCAGAGGGTCCACTAACACCACCACGACCATGTCCACGTCCGCGTCCCTTACTAGATGTTTTTCTCATTGTTATGGTTCACCACAACAACAAATATATTATTTGGCCCAATGTATTGTATTCAAATTCAGCGGGATATAAATTTGAGGCCTAGTATTTAGGCGCTGGGTGACCGGTATGGATTTAGTGACAGAATTAGACTTGGAAATGCACAGAAGCGTGTGTGTGAAGTTATTCTGAATGACCCTATGTGCACCTTGAATATTATATACCCTTTTTGGGATAGATTTCAAATAGCTCTGATATAGCAGGAACCACTAAATTATGAAATTGCTAAATTGGGAATTGTATTTCAACCCAGAACAAAAATGTGCTTTGACGG